>NC_060125.1:264001178-264304208 GCF_021461395.2 Schistocerca americana | reverse complement strand
TCTAAGTTCTAGGGGACTGATGACCACAGTAGTTAAGTCCCATAGTGCTCAGAGCCATTTGAACCATGCGGGCACAGGCTGAAACCGAGCAATAGATTTGGGAATGCACTGATGACAGAAAACTTTATGACCAATCGTTTAATAATGCGTTGGTCCACGTGCAATACTGCTGCGAATCTGCGTGGCACGGAATCAAGAAGACAGTTTCGTTGATTTTCGGAGGTACAGAGTGTGGACAAAAACTAGGAGACACCAAAAACACAGTACATTACCATGCATAATCCGGTGTAGGATATCCGTTGGCATTCGAAAATGCTCCCTGTCGTTTCGGAATAGATAAATACGTAATCTTCACGCTTTTCGAGGGAATCATATACCACCCTTCCTGCAAAATAGTGCAGTTTAAGGTAAACATAACGGTTGTAGATTCAGATCGTAGAAACATCTAACCAAAGGATGAAAATATAGAGATATGGTGACTGTGGTAGCCAGTAGAATTTCGATAATTCATTCTCGTGCTGACAAAATCCAACCCTGGGCGATACTAGCTTTTTAAACAGGTGCCTTTTGGGCTTGGAACACCTCATCACCACTGGGGGAGCAAACATTATACCATAGGATGGGCCTGATTAACCATGATTAACTAAAATGTTCACATAATCTTTGGCAGTAGTGCGACCTTGCAAAGTACCCATGGCCTCTGTGAAAACCACGATACGGCTGCCCAAATATTCAGCGAATCCCCTCCTTATTTCCCTCTTGAGACGTAAACGCGGACGGAAGTTGGAAGTAGTGTGAAGTAGGACTCATCGGATCAAAAGACTTTCATCCATTGCTCTACAGTCCAAGTTTTATGTCTCCGGCCTCCAATTGCTTTCTTATGGAGCTTTCTTCGGGTTGCTTTAGTGCTAACAGAGTTCACGAATGTAGCATTGAGTTTTGCAGTCCATTTACTTTTTGTAACAGTCATACCATCTGTTACGCTCACTGAACACACACTTCCGTCTCTGATTTGGCTTAGAGGACGTCATTTTTCCACTTTGCTTGTGTGCGGTATAAATCTTCTATACGGTACGTCTTGAAACACCAAACCTTCGGGTACCTTGCTTTCAGAAGTACCTACCTTACGAGCACCAACAATTTTTACACGTTCGAATTCACTTAGCTCCGATGTAACACTGTTCTAACCACTATTGACAAATGTAACGCTTAGGGGACACTGCACAGGTGCCGTTCGTGGTCAAATACAGTAGCACAAGCTTAGGCTTGGCAACATGTGCATTTATGTTCAAGCATGCATTTCTTGCTGTGTTTCCTCATTTTTGACCAACCTCTGTATGTTCACCAGGACAACGGCGTTTTCGGACGTGATCAGCGATCTGGTGTAACAACAAACGTGATTCATCCTACACGTTTGCATTGATCCACGGTCCAATGTAGATGATCTCGTGCCCACTGCGATCACAACTGAAGAGATCTTAGTCAACAAGAGAACATGTAGAGTCGTCCGCTGAGGAGCCCTATGTTGAACAATGTGCACCAACATATGTACTCTGAAGCAATTGTGCATGCACCAGCATTGTACTCTGTCGTCACGTCTACTACACATATACTATACCGCTTTACCGAGGGGCAGGCCTCCGACCACAGCCTTCCCTAATAAAGCCCTTCGTACAAAACCTTATTTTCTAATCATAGTTTCACCCTTGTTCTCCCACTTTCCACACAAGCTCATGAACGCAGCACGCGAACAGCCAACCTGTTTCACCAATTCCTAGATGCTCGTTTCCAGGTGCCTGGCTGTAACAAATTGCCTTTTCTTTTTAGTGTCAGTGAATCTCCCGGCACTAGGATGATTCCTTCATACGTCTCAGCTCTGCTTATACGCTTCCCTTATGGCATCATGTGCCTGAAACGGCAGCAGTCAGCACAGAATCTCACTAGGAGCACTGGCAATAATACGAGGGCTATTCGGAAAGTAAGCAACGATCGGTCACGAAATGGAAATCATAGTGAAAATCCGATGAAGCTTTGCACAGATGTGCTGGACACTGTCTCCACTATTCCCATAATAGCGTCATTTCGCTCTTCTCTGTCCTGACTGTACGGAGACCGCACAAGGATGCTTAGAAAATAGTCCTCCAACCACGTATGGGCGCATGCCGAGAGACTTCGCCTGATTTCATGCAACCCCTCATATCGTATGTCATGTATTTCTTTCTTCATGACAGTTGTCGACCGCAGAATGAAGGGGCAATCAGGACACTACTGCAGTGTTTTCGATGGAAAGTGTTGGATCGATCTCCATACCGCCCGGACTTGGCCTATTCTGTTTCATCTCTTTTCAGGTAAAACCACTGGCTATGAAAAAATTTCGGCAAAGACGAGCTACAATCCAGCATAGTAAATTGTCTGAAAGCATAGGAAGCTGCCTTCTATGACGAGGGTATTAGGAAGTTGTTACAATGTTACAACAGACGTTTAAGTCGGAGGTGCGACTATGTAGAGTAGAATCTGGAAGGTGTAGATAATTGTTGCAATTAAAACAGTTTAGATTTGCACTTTGGTATCTATTTCGCAAACGATCGTTCCGTAATGATGATGATGTTTGGTTTGTGGGGCGCTCTCGCAGTCCAATTTTTTACACAGTCCAATCTATTCACTGTCACGAATGATGATGATGATGATCAAATGATGAGGACAACACAAACACCCAATCCCCAGGCGGAGAAAATCCTCAACCCAGACGGGAATCGAACCCGGAACCCCATGATCCAGAGGCAGCAACGCTAGCCACTAGACCACGAGCTGTTGACGATCGTTCGGTAGTTTGCAAATAGAACTGGTATTTCGTTCATCAGTATATCTACATACTATTTCATGTCCCTCGTCTAATTTGATATAATAATACTGGAGAGTAAATGTTACTCATTCATGTCGATGTTTAATATCATGGGGCATAGTCCGTTTACTTATACGTACGTTGTAACTAAATTGTAATTGATGTAGTATACGAACAGTCACAATACCGAGCGGGGTGGCGCCGTGGTTAGCACCATGGACTCGCATTCGGGATGACGGCGGTTCAAACCTGCGTCCGGCCATCCTGATTTAGGTTTCCCGTAATTTTCCTAAATCGTTTCAGGCAAATGCTGGGATGGTTCCTTTGAAACGGCACAGCCGACTTCCTTCATCATCCTTCCCTAATCCGATGGGACCAGTGACCTCGCTGTTTGGTCCTCTCTCACAAATCAAACAAACAAAAAATCCCGGTGACATTAATGTGACCACCGCCTATGTTCGACGTCAATGTGCAATACAACTTACAGAATACAGGTGGTAGAACTAGCAGTGGAGGGTATATGAAGCGTGTCCATGGGAAGCGGTATACAATCCCATCAATGTCGAACACGGAAACCCAGTGATTTATGTGACCGCACGATCGTAGGCTTTCGGACCAAGGGTGGAAATTTTTAAACAGTTCGCGTGCATCTATGGTTAAAGTACACCGTTTATGGCAAAATGACTCTACCCAAAACCGTTGGCGAAGCCTCTGGTGCAGCAAGGGCCTTAGATGACAGGGGTAAACGACGGATCAGGGACGTACATGGGCGAACAGACTTGCAACTGTTGAGCAACTGACCGCCCAGTTGAACCAATGGGCTACCACCAGTGTCTGCTTAATGACCTCTCAACGAAAGTTGCCTCGGCAGCAGGCGCCTGACTCATTCACCCATGCTAACTACTGTTCATCGGCGTCAAAGGCTGGAATTTTCACGCCAATACTGCAAATAGACGTGCACTGATTGACGGCAGGTGATCTTTCCAGACAAATCAGGTTTTCGTTGTATCAGATGGTCTTGGTCATGTGCAGCGTGAAACGCCTGAAAGCAAACACTCTGCAACAGTCGTCGGAAAGGCCCAGGCATGCCCTAGATGATCTCTTCATTCTGGAAGGTCACTGGATCAACACAAGCATACATCTATCCTTGGACACCTTCTCCATTCCCAGGAGTAGTTCGTTTCTCCTCGGCACGATGGATTCTTGCAGCTTCTACCAAGAAGGCAATGCAAAATGTCATACAACTCGCAGTGTATGTGCGTGGTTCTAAGCGCACCAGATTGAGTTTACCGTACTCCTCTGTCCACAAACACCCCGGATTAAAACCCAATCAAGAATCTTTGGGACTACCTTGACTGGGCAGTAAGGTCAACCGAGAAACCTGATGCAGCTGGCCAATACTGCAATCGGCACGGGTCGGTACCTTCGAATATCTGTTTGACTCTCTTCGTGCACATTCGTGCTGTAAAAGGTGGTTTTTCAGGCATTTAATAGCTGCTCACGTAAATGTGACTAGACAGTGTATAACGCAGTTAGTGAATAACGCAACGAACCACATTTATTTCTAAGGTGCATTATTTCAATGTCTTATCCAGTGTCAGGCGCGGACGCAATGAGTTCTTGGTAGGTCGCTGGAGGGACTTGGCACCACATCTGCACACACATCTCACCTATTTCCCGTAAATTCCGAGGAGAACGACGATGAGCTCTGACGCCACGTTCAACCACATGCCAGATGTGTTCGATCGGGTTCAGATCAGGCGAGTTGGGGACTAGCACATCAATTGGAACTCCCCTCTGTGTTCCTCGAAACATTCCACCACACTCTTGTGATATGGCGCATTATCTTGCTGAAAAACGCCCCTGCCATCAGCAAACATAATCGTGATCTATAATCAATTTACTGCACCCTTGTCCGTTGTGGTGTCTTGCACAAGCTCCACTGGACTCATGGATGCCCATGTGAATGTTCCCCAGAGCGTAATGGAGTAGCCGTCAGCTTGTCTCCGTCCGAAATACAGGTGTCAATGAGCTTTTCCCCTGGAAGACGACGGATTCGCGGTCTCCCATCGGCATGGTGAAGAAGGTATCGGGGTTCTTCAGACCATGCAGCCCTCCGTCAACGTCTAGTGTCGAAGGTCACGTAGCCATTTTAGTCGTAGTTGACGATGTCGTGGTGTTAACATTGGCACAATCTTGGGTCGTCGACTGTGGAGACCCATCGCGTGTTCTGTCACTGTGTGTTCAGTCACACTTGTACTCTGCCTGGCATTAATGTCTGACATTAGTTCCGCCACACATCGATGCCTGTCTTGTTTTACGTCCGCCCAGCCTGCGACGTCGGACATCTTTAATGAGGGACAACCGCCCAACCCCACGACGCCAGGACATGGTTTTACCAAGGTTTCGCCACGTTTTAAACGCACTCATCATAGCAGTAATCTAACACCCGACAAGTCCTGAAATTTCAGGTATGCTCATGGCGAGCCTACAGGGCATCACACTCTGCCTTCGGTCAAACTCATATAGATCGCCTGCTTTCCTCGTTCTACACATGGACAGCACGCTCACCGATAGTACGAGTATATGCACCAAGCGTGTTTCTGAGTAGTAATAATTCCTCGCTAGGTGACGCTGCTATCCCTGAACGGGTTTATGTTGACAGTAGGTCCGTGGTCATAATGTCCTGGCTTAGCAAAAGCATATATTTTGAAAACATAAAACTCTTCTATTAACTTTTCTCAAAAAGTTTCACTAAATAAATGAAATCAATAGAATCTTTAAACCTATATAAAAAATAAAAAAAATCTAAGACAATGGTAAAAAATTCTTTCAAGCTAAACATGCCACTGCTGAAATGGAGTTCCAAGTACTGCCACACCCACCGTATTCTCCTGGGTTGGCCTCTTCTGATGACCACTTACTGGGTGCTGTGAAGAAATCTCTGCGCAGACATCAGTCGCAGACTTTCAAGAGCTGGGAGCAGTTTCTTGTTTGTGAATGAAATGTATCACAGATACACTGAGTCGCCGAGAGTAAAAAACGATATTGGTCTACCATTACCATTTCCAACCATCCGAAAGTCTCTGTAGATTTTAGAGCAAGTACGTAAGCGAGAAAGTTATGTGTCCGATTAAAAAATAATTCAAAGATACATCTACAGATACTTGCTTGTATCACGACACACTTAACACTCTCGCAGCCACATTCCTCATATTTCCGATCTTAGAATGCATTTCTCGTTTTGGAACCATATGTTTTCTATGAAGTCAACTCTGAGCTACCTTTTTTCACTTCTTACCTATGGAATATCTGTGAGCTGTTTTATCAGTGTTTTGTCACGTTCAGTAACATACCGAAAAAGCGAAGAGTTATGGCTTTTGACTTATTCCATATCACGCAACAGAGGAATTTCTGAGAGACTAGTATGTGTCAGAACACATTACTGTTGCGTAGGTACTGGTCAAGTGAGTGAGCCTGTCAGTCTAATTCAGGGCTTCATTCACCGTTTTTGCTCTGTACATCGCAATGTGGACTGTATTGCAGGCGGCTGCCGTGGCTAGCGACTGCTCGCTTCTTTTCTTTCCAGGACGTATTTAAAATGTTGCATCGCGTTTCGTGATTAATAACAGATATTAACGTGATAGACTTGTTTAATTTATTCAGACATTTCAGAAAATTCCCTTTCATCACTCTTAAATACGTCAGCCGACACCTGTCAACACCCCTTAAATCGATAGCCGCGCTCCCATCAGTAAAGGTAATTAGCTCTTTCTTGCCGGCGGAATCAGGAAATTTTACTGCCGGTCCGTTTCGAAATTTCACGTGGTGCCACTCAACCAGATCAATGCTTTTATATTCTTGTTTACGATTTCCATTTGCATAAGCGGATTTTATCTGCAGCTCATTTTTACGCTCTGATGCGGTTTTGAAGCGCTCCTCATTCTTCATTCACGGTAATCAGCTCACAATATTTTCTTCTTTATCGACAGCGCAGGTCTGGGAAAAAAACATGGAAACACCCCGATAAATTCAAATATGAACATAAAAGCAGATATTAGCCAAGCCTGCAAGTTGCACCACCTTTGCAATGTCCGCAACAAGCTCCAAGTGTCACTAGTGTTTAGATCGATGTTCTCTGTAGTCGTGAGTAAACTAGGACGTGGATAAAATGTTCATGTTAGTATGGCTGCTGCTGCCGTAACCAAGGGGGCCAGAGTGTTCCGTGTTCCAAGAGACACCGTATCGAAGATTTATACCGCAACAGAGAAAGCACAGAAACATCATACCCTAAGTTGCGGAGGCAAGCGTGTGTTGAATAATGGTAACAGATGGTCATTGAAGAGTATTGCAACGATAAATAAGAGGACGACAGCTCCAACAGTCACTGCAGAAGAACTGAATGTCACACTCGCAAGCCCTGTCAGCATCGAAAAGACACAAGCGGAACTCCAGAAGTAGGGAATTCAGGACGAGCTGGAATTTAAGAACCAGTCAACAGTAATCCAAATACTCGTAACGGGAAAACGTGGTGCCAAACGCACAGAACCTGAGCAATGGAGCAAAGAAAGACAGTCAGTTGGTCGCATGAGTCTTGTTTCATACTGTTCCTAACTTCCGACAGAATATACGCCCCATGAGAGCATTTGTTAATGGTCTGGGCAGCCTTATCGTGGTATTCCATGAGTCCCACGTTTACTCTGCGAGGACGCTTTATTGCCAAGAACTGTGTGACCATTTTGGCAGATCAGGTCCATGAGATAGTACAATATTTCTTCCCCAATCGTTCAATAGCTCGCATCATCAGGAAGCTTTAGTGAAAACTAAAATGAGTTGTCACATCTCCCCTGCCCAACAAAGTCAAAAGATCTCAATATTATCGATCCTTTGTGACCTACTTTGGAAACAATAAAGAGCGATTTTTACCCGCCTCCATCTTCGGTACCTGAACGTCTCACTATTTTGCAGGAAGAATTCTCTTGAAAACTGCACAGGATCTGTATATGCCCACTCCGATATGACTGGAAGGTATGTCGAATGCCCCTGCCAGTTGACAGCTAAATGACGTGTGTTGTTGTTTTCGTTGCAAGTGTGAGTTAAGTATGCAACTAATCTCATGCCATAAAATGCCTCAGCGCGGTTAGTTAGCCTCTTCCACCACAAAACTGAGAAATATGGATCATTGATGTAAGTCAAATGGGAACTGAAGTCTATACAAACGTCTGTAGTACAGTCCACCCATTTCGTTCTCGTTTTGTGCTTCAAGATCTCCATTGGCTCTTATGTCTCTGTTGCGGCTACGCCATTTGTTTTTATTCGGTAAGTATAGAATGCGTTTCAATGTTCGATTTTGTTTAATTGATACTCCATAGCCGACCAGTTCTGCTGACTGGTTCAACACCCGCCAAGTTCAAGCACTGCAACGACTCCTTAAATTACGATGTCACAGCTGTTCATGCTCATAATGAAACGTTGTTAATTCAAGCTAATGGGAGGGAAATTCGGTCCCGGTGCACATACATCAGCCAGTGAAGAGCGCAGATTATCTGTACATTTTCTATGCAGTGAATTTTATCCACATTTATTTTTAATAACTGTTCTTCGAAAGTAGGAAGAGCTGACATCAGGTGAGATCGGAGTCAGATTTTTTTATAAAATGACGAAGAGTATTAATTTCTGTAAAAACGGTATACATTTTTCAAGTCACCAGACTGCTAATTTCCTATAGAGTGGTTAACAGTAGAGTATCTTTAAAAATGTATTTACAATATTCTCTCTGAAGTACTCGACACGTATTTCCAATTAGAACCATGTCGTGAAGAATTAGGAAAAATGTAATGTTTATGTACCAGAGAAGCACCCTCGTGAGAATTAAAATTCTTTTAAAACGGATTCAAAGAGGAGTCTGACATATCTCTATCACGTCTATAAACGAAGAACAGAAAGACTAACTCAATGAGCGAAACATAAATTATTTCGATGGTAATTAACATGAATTTCAAGCACGATGCTAAAAACACTCCAGTGTTATCATATTTGAGATCCGATCACGAAAAAGGGGCGGTATGAAAGCTATACCGCATTCGGACTTTTATGGCATATTTTTTCCGTAATTCTATAAATTCATTTTGTCATCTGCTGTGTAAATGGGATTTACGATGATTATTTACGTACAATATTTTTCGTTTCCTACGCTGTTATCAACAGTATGAAATTATAAATTAATTGAAAACTGCTTTCTAGAGCATCTTCATATCTAGTGAATTCGTTGTTTGGTGACTGTTTCATCGATGAGAAATTTTTTGCTGATACACACTACTGTTGCAATCAAAACTGCCAAATGATCTGTTTTAACCAAACTCACTCAGCAAATGTATTCTGTCACTGTGAAGTGGTTAATGTAGGTATTGAGAACTATATCGTTATTTCATGCCAGTGATAGAATTTCTAGAAACAGAAACCGTGTATACATTATAAAATTTAGTTCCCAAATAGACGTTAACATAAACTCATTAAATTGTTGCAAACAGTTCATATTCTTAAATATGTAGCGCAATAAGAGAGCACGTAGCATTTGTTTTGACTTCTGTGTGCCAAATTTTAAAACTGTATTTATTTTCAGGCAAATTAAAACCTTTTACGTAAGCGGGAAATACTTTTATAGCAGTGGAAATGATCATGTTTTACGATAAAAATACTACATTTAATTTTGCGAGTTTTTGTCGTCAACGATAGTTATTGCAAAGCGACTTGGTCAAAAGAAATTTAAGCTAACAGCCAACAGTGTTGCTGTGGGTGTCATACTGTATCATGGGGCACATGCTAGAGGGAGAGATTACGAGATCACGAAAGATACACATCAGCATTAGGTTCGTATATATATATATATATATATATATATATATATATATATAAAATTTTGTCATGTAATCGTGTAGAATAAATCGTAAATAAAATATGATTGTGGTTTGGTTGGGTAATTTTCGTATGCCTTTGACTGACACACACACATTCGCATACATACACACAAATATAGAAAAACAGGGTCAATATTCCTTCTGAAGGTGTAATTAAACTAATTTGAACGCCATTCCTTAATCAGCTAATCATAGATTTGCGACCAGCACTCGAACCATCGCAACGATTTGGCATGTCGGTGTTGCGCTTAAAACGTCAAAATTGTTCATTTCAGCAAATGCTTCATAGGTTAGCTGTAAAGCGAGCCTGTCGTTGGGTAATCATTAATAAGCGAGTAATTCCTTTCGTTCTTTTCACTAATGAAGTTACTTCAAGCGTGACATTAGCCACAACACTATTAACGTGACTTGGTGGAGAAATGAAAAACAGTATAACATTCTGGAGACTCAGTTTCAACATAAGCCAACGGTTGCCATGGAGACACACGTCAGCTAGTATTGCCATTCCACCGACAACCTGCCGGCCGGAGGGGCCGTGCGGTTCTAGGCGCTACAGTCTGGAGCCGCGTGACCGCTACGTCGCAGGTTCGAATCCTGCCTCGGGCATGGATGTGTGTGGTGTCCTTAGGTTAGTTAGGTTTAAGTAGTTATACGTTCTAGGGGACTGATGACCATAGATGTTAAGTCCCATAGTGCTCAGAGCCATTTGACTGGAGGAACGGGCCTGGTAGCGTGCGCTTCTCGGATGAGAGCAGATTTAGTCTAAGTAGTGATTCTGGACGTGCCTTCATATGGCGAGAAATGGGAACAGGTAATGCACTGAAGAATAGAGTAGAAAATGGTTCGTTTGGTGGTCCAGGTGTTATGGTGTGCCGAGGCATGGTATTGCAAGAGACTACTCACCTCCAAATCTTTGACACGGTACAGTCAACGGTAATCGTTATTGTGGCATCGCACTCCTTCCCCATGCGCGCCTATTCAGGGGTCCATTCCGACTTGGCTGTATTTTTGTGGATGAGAATGCGTGCGTATCGAGCAGCGCAGATGGAGGAGCTACTTGATCGTGATGATATTCGGAAAATGGATTGGCCTTCCTGTTCCTCCGACATTAATACCATCGAGAACGTGTAGGATTCGTTTGGGAGACGCATTGCAGAATGTCCACATTCACAAACAACCATCTAGCAATTTTCAACAGCGCAGATGGACGAATTAAATGTACTATCACAAGAACTCCTTACCAACCTTATGGCCGGCTTGGAAGTATATTGGGGAGCAAACACTGCTGTCTGTGATGATCACACATACTATCAAGAACCATGTCCCACCTTTTGTAATGTCTGTGGAGAGAAGTATCGTTTCTGATTATTTCATTCCGTACTTCTTTCACTCACCTTCTCCTTTATAATCTAGCAGTTCGTTCCATGTTTGGCCCAAGTTTCATCGAGGCATATTACTTCTCAGTGATACATCATGCTAAAGTTACATTCGTCTTCAATTTTTACACAGCAGTGTAGCTGCCTATTGGAACCGAAACATTCGTGCTGGTTACCACTATAACCTAAACACGCCATAAAAAATTTCGTTTAACTTCTTGACTAACAGCAATATTTTACTAGGGCTGGTCTTACATTTTCCTGATTTGTTTTTGTAAACTATTCATGACATTTTTAGTAAAAAGGCTGCGCGTATTTGCGTGTAAAGGTTTTGTGATGTAACACTGCATGACACTGAGCATGAGGAGGGACACACGTCGTATCATTGGTCCACCTGCAGGACAAGTTGTCAGTGGTTCAAATGGCTCTGAGCACTATGGGACTTAACTGCTGCGGTCATCAGTCCCCTAGAACTTAGAACTACTTAAACCTAACTAACCTAAGGTTCCAGACTGAAGCGCCTAGAACCGCACGGCCACACCGGCCGGCGTTCGTCCAGTCCCTATGCTCTTGGCACCTCCGCAAACGGTGCCGCCGATGGACGAGCGTCAACGGAACATAAAGTATTGGACGCAGGGCGAGGGTGGCGTCTCCGAAGCAGTCGCCATGCCACTGAGGAGCATGAGATTATGTGCCTTGTAGTCCTGTCAAATAGGGTCCCTTGTCGCCCCATGCCCAATGTAGCGGCCACCTACTGCTGTAGTTGACCATCGTCAACCGCCACCTCTGAATCGAGAAGCTGTGTCTGTGGTTTGGAACGCTCTCCATGCAGGTGAAATAGTGTTTTCTTGTTGTACCAGACATCTGGGCTACACTCGTTACACTTAGTCCTTCCTCCAGTTTTCAAATGATTCTCCCCCCTCTGAAGTCATCGGCATGGTGTCTCCGGGCCATATTGATGTAGAGAACACAGTCACAGTGGACCGTAATTGCTCATGGTTCAAATGGTTCAAATGGCTCTGAGCACTATGGGACTCAACTGCTGTGGTCATAAGTCCCCTAGAACTTAGAACTACTTAAACCTAACTAACCTAAGGACAGCATACAACACCCAGCCATCACGAGGCAGAGAAAATCCCTGACCCCGCCGGGAATCGAACCCGGGAACCCGGGTGTGGGAAGCGAGAACGCTACCGCACGACCACGAGATGCGGGCTAATTGCTCATGGATAGGCATGTCATTGGACCAGACTAGTTTGGCATTATAGTCACGCTGACCACGCGACGTGAGAAGTCTAGCTTTCTGTGCGCAACTGGGAGACCTCTGGCAAGAATGCATCACCCATGTTGATGGCGTGTTATGTTTACTTCATGTATTTTGTTCTTGAGTTTTCCAGAGAAATCTATGTTGCTTGTAAGTTAGTTTTTAACTGAATAATTTTATCGTACATGTTGTTATTGTTGTTGTGGTCTTCAGTCCTGAGACTGGTTTGATGCAGCTCTCCATGTTACTCTATCCTGTGCACGCTTCTTCATCTCCCAGTACCTACTGCAGCCTACATCCTTCTCAATCTGCTTCGTGTATTCATCTCATGGTCTCCCTCTACGATTTTTACCCTCCGCGCTGCCCTCAAATACTAAATCGGTGATCCCTCGACGTCTCAGAACATGTCCTACCAACCGATCCCTTCTTCTAGTCAAGTTGTGCCACAAGCTCCTCCCCAATCCTATTCAATACCTCTTCATTAGTTACGTGATCTACCCATCTAAACTTCCGCATTCTTCTGTAGCACCACATTTCGAAAACTTTTAATCTCTTCTTGTCTAAGCTATTTATCGTCCACATTTCACTTCCATACATGGCTATCCATACAAATACTTTCAGAAACGACTTCCTGACATTTAAATCTATACTCGATGTTAACAAAGTTCTCTTCTTCAGGAACGATTCCCTAGCCATTGCCAGTCTACATTTTACATCCTCTCTAATTCGACAATCATCAGTTACTTTGCTCCCCAAATAGCAAAACCCCTTTACTATTTTAAGTGTCTCATTTCCTAATCTAATTCCCTTAGCATCACCCGACTTAATTCGACTACATTCCATTATCCTCGTTTTGCTTTTTTCGATGTTCATCTTATACCCTCCTTTCAAGACACTGTCCATTCCGTTCAACTGCTTTTCCAAGTCCTTTGCTGCCTCTGACAGAATTACAATGTCATCGGCGAACCTCAAAGTTTTTATTTCTTCTCCATGGATTTTAATACCCACTCCGAAATTTTCTTTTGTTTCCTTTATTGCTTGCTCAGTATACAAATTGAATAACATCGGGGAGAGGCTACAACCCTGTCTCACTCCCTTCCCAACCACTGCCTCCCTTTCATGCCCCTCGACTCTTATAACTGTCATCCAGTTTCTGTACAAATTGTAAATAGCCTCTCACTCCCTGTATTTTACCCCTCTATATACTCCTTCCACCTTTCTGCTTTCCCTTCTTTGCTTAGAACTGGGTTTCCATCAAAGCTCTTGATATTCATGCAAGTGGTTCTCCTTTCTCCAAGGGTCTCCTTAATTTTTCTGTAGGCAGTATCTATCTTACCCCTAGTGAGATAAGCCTCTACATCCTTACATTTATTTCTAGCCATCCCTGCTTAGCCATTTCTGAGACGTTTGTATTCCTTTTTGCCTGCTTCATGTACTGCATTTTTATATTTTTCCCTTTCATCAATTAAATTCAATATTTCTGTTACCCAAGGGTTTCTACTAGCCCTCGTCTTTTTACCTATTTGATCCTCTGCTGCCTTCACTATTTTATCCCTCAGAGCTACTAACTCTTCTTCTACTGTATTTCTTTCCCTCATTCCTGTCAATTGTTCCCTTATGCTCTCCGTGAAACTCTGTACAACCTCTGGTTCTTTCAGTTTATCCAGGTCCCATCTCCTTAAATTCCGACCTTTTTGCAGTTTCTTCAGTTTTAATCTACAGTTCATAACCAATAGATTGTGGTCAGAGTCCACATCTGCCCCTGGAAATGTCCTACAATTTAAAACCTGGTTCCTAAATCTCTGTCTTACCATTATATAATCTATCTGATACCTTTTAGTATCTCCAGGGTTCTTCCATGTATACAGCCTTCTTTCATGATTCTTATACCAAGTGTTAGCTATGATTAAGTTATGCTCTGCGCAAACTTCTACCAGGCGGCTTCCTCTTTCATTTCTTAGCCCCAATCCATATTCACCTACTATGTTTCCTTCTCTCCCTTTTCCTACTCTTGAATTCCAGTCACCCATGACTATAAAATTTTCGTCTCCCTTCACTACCTGATTAATTTCTTTTATCTCCTCATACATTTCATCAATTTCTTCGTCATCTGCAGAGCTAGTTGGCATATAAACTTGTACTACTGTAGTAGGCGTGGGCGTTGTGTCTATCTTGGCCACAATAATGTGTTCACTATGCTGTTTGTAGTAGCTTACCCGTACTCCTATTTTTTTATTCATTATTAAACCTACTCCTGCATACCCCTATTTGATTTTGTGTTTATAACCCTGTATTCATCTGACCAAAAGTCTTGTTCCTCCTGCCACCGAACTTCACTAATTCCCACTATATCTAACTTCAACCTATCCATTTCCATTTTTAAATTTTGTAACCTACCTTCCCGATTAAGGGATCTGACATTCCACGCTCCGATCTGTAGAACGCCAGTTTTCTTTCTCTTTATAACAACATCCTATTGAGTAGTCCCCGCCCGGAGATCCGAATGGGGGACTATTCTACCTCCGGAATATTTTACCCAAGAGGACGCCATCATCATATAATTATACAGTAAAGCTGGATGCCCTCGGTAAAAATTACGGCTGTAGTTACGCCTTGTTTTCAGCCGTTTGCAGTACCAGAACAGCAAGGCCATTTTGGCTAGTGTCACAAGGCCAGATAAGTCAATCATCCAGACTGTTGCCCCTGCTACTACTGAAAAGGCTGCTGCCCCTCTTCAGGAACCACACGTTTGTCTGGCCTCTCAACAGATACCCCTCCTTTGTGGTTGTACCTACGGTACGGCTATCTGTATCGTTGAGGCACACAAGCCTCCCCACCAACGGCAAGGCCCATGGTTCATGTGGGGGGGGGGGGGTTGTCGTACATGACCCATTATAAATTACAGGGCTTCTGGTCTGCTGATGGCCGCTCAGACACAAATCGGTTACCGCAAATAATAAATGAAAGAATTGCTGCGATCTGGGTTGCTTGTTACAGTTATTCCGTCACTTGTCTGGTAGGTACTCTACAATGCCTCTCAAAAATCTTCATTTTTTTTTAACTTTAACCTAAGAAAGAACTTCACAACACGTTCAAAAATAAAGACACTATTTGTGAAAATCCTCGCATTAATCTCTTTTACTTCTCAGTTTCTCATACTTCTCAAGTTAGCCACGTAAAAACTTCCACGTCCTTTTCTATATTTGTACTGAAATCCTCTAAGTCAAATTGTTTTTCCTACAAGCACATTCCTCCCTCATCACTACAACAACCTCTTTTCCTCTGCTATCATATATTTGCTTTAAAATCTAGTTATTCTATCCAAAACCTTGTCACCATAGACTCTTTAAGCACGTCTTATGTCGGTACAGAGTATAATTCTCGTATTACACTCACCATTAGTTTCCACATATTAGCGACTTAATTTCAAAGTCACAAGTCACAACTGATTTATTTATGTCACTACTTCAAAATCCGCTTCTTATTTACCTCAAGACTTCGTTCGTCTAAGCAACAGTTAATTCCTTATAATCTTCTTTCCCCGCCAATAACATTTCTCACGAATCATAGTTAAAAAAATGGCTCAAATGTCTCTAAGCACTATGGGACTTAACTTCTGAGATCATCAGTCCCCTAGACTTAGAACTAATTAAACATAACTAACCTAAGAACATCACACACATCCATGCCTGAGGCTAGATTCGAACCAGCGACCGTAGCAGCCGCGTAGTTCCAGACTGAAGAGCCTAGAACCGCTCGACCAGAGCAGTCCGCGAATAGTAGTCGTTACTCATTCTCTTTATATCATTCACTAACTTTTTCTCACGTCATTTGCTCACAAATAGTCCCCAGTATCTCTCGTAACTCTGCCTCCACCCAAGACTAACAAGTTCATGTTTGCACGTGGTTTCTTCTGCTGCCCTACATGGATCCACAAACTTCTCGGTAAACGTTTCTGTTTTGGCTCTTCCATATCTAGATTTTCTGCGATTATTTATTTACTGGTTCATCGCTTAATTAGGCTGACCTGATTACGGCCTTAAGGACCTCTCATACATCTGATCATGAACGACACACACAAAAAGTTACATAGCAATCATTATAATATTAATTTGCCATATTAATAAAAATAATAATTGGTAATAAGAATAACAATAATAATGGTAATAATACTAGTAATATAATAATCATAAAATAATGGAGGAATTAAGAACGATATTAATTAATTATTACATAACTCAATTGTAATAATTTCCATCACCAACAGAAGTAATAATTTTCAATGGTGTAAGCTATGCACACAAATGGATAAAACATCTTCTCAAGCCCAGGATGTTAAACAGACATCCTATATAGATATGAATCTGGCCCTGTAAGGTAGCTTATATTACAGGTTGGTCATAACAAATTATTTAGAAATGCTTTTGTCACGTAACTAGAAAGCATGAATTAATAATAGTGAAAGTTGTGGGTCTATTCCAGAAAGACAAAACAGCTGTTCCTTTTTCATTGTATATAAAATTTATCAATTGTGCTTTCAGGAGTCAAGTGATACACAACAGTCATGTTCAATTACTTTCAAAACGCAATAACAAAATATTTAACTCTTGGACATATTGAATTGGCATTTACTAAATCGTTAGCTCTACAAATGAAAATGTTATCACAGGCAAAAATGATCAAAAATTAGCATCTATTAAATTTACTTCTACGATATCGTAGCTGGTCAGTGCACTGAGTTGGTGGAGAATAAATTTACCTTTTAAACCAATGAACAAACTCTTATATACTCAAAATGAGGGTAGGTTCGTATCCAAGCTTTTGATATTCAATGGTCGAAGTGTACGCAGGTTGGAGTGTGCAAAATTTCGACTCAACATTTACTGTGGCCCAATGTGTGATGGTACTTTAACAATCAGGATCTGCAACGAAGTTGTCTCTGTGCTGGATCTGAAACGTTAATTACCTACTCTGGCCTTGACTGAATACACTCAGTCTCAACTATGCGTTCTGTACAACATTAGTGTTTCCCTAGTCAAAATAATGGCCATTACACACTCGCTAAAGGTTGGAGTAATGTGCACAATTTAATTTCCCGCAAAAATTACCACACGAATGATTAACTAACTCTTTCCTATCTGTCGCCATGATATGTGAAGCATATCGTCCACACTTTGCAGATGCAAAGCACGCAACGCCCTCACTATTTTCCACACACTTGTGTGGTCTGCCGCGAGATGAGAGAGGTCTAGAATTTTTTTTTTCTCAAAATGTTTTTATATACTGGGAATCTCCCCACCATGTCGCGTTTGCGTCGCCCAGTATGGCTTCAGCCAACCGCCGTCTCATTAGAGGTGAATTTTTATTTTTCTTGCCGTGTCTCCGTTAGCCCTATTAAAGCCATGCAGCCACTTACCCTAGGCCCCGGCGGTATTTACTTTGAAAGGAATAATGTATAGTTCTGACCTTATCCCTTTCTGCGGTGAAGCTTGGAACTCTTTTGTTAAGTGGGGTTTTCCAATGCCATTAACCACCTACTCGGTTTGTCTCAAAACTGTGTTTCACTTTAACTTATTTATGCATGCCCCTGTCCTTATATTGGTAGATACTGTTTAGTTAGTTTTCGGTACATGCTTTTTGTTGATAACAGTTTTCTGAGAATGTCAAACTGTATTGTACCGTCATTATAGACTGACCTTATGTAAGGTCTGTAAAATGCAGATGACTTACAGTGGTAACGATAGTAACAACAATAATAGTAATGAAAAATGTTATAGGTATTGAAAATTAGACAGTTATTTTATCTCTTTGGAAACATGGTTCGTATTAGAAGATGTGTAAGGGCTACTGAAAAGAGGAGAGGATTGAAATGAAAGAGACAGTAGTTGCTAACAAAGAAGAGAATTTAAGTAAAAAACACTGTAGGCAAGGTGAGGGAAAATGGTGAGAGAGGGATGGTCGACAGAAAGAGCTGCAAGAAGAAGTAGCTATTGTGATAGGTGGGCCATTTGCTGTCTTTCGAAGTTTGAAAGGTTTTTAATTTCTCTAATGTCTTAGAAGATTAGTCCAAAGTTGGTTTCCTGAAACAGAAAGTATTTAGAGAACTGGCAGTGTTGTGGAGAGGTACAAGACGATTTTACTTTGTTGAATGTTCATTTCAGCTGTGTTATTCACATAGTTTCGTAAGGGTTGAAGATAAATGGGAAGGAGTGCAATGACTGTGAAGATGATACAGCAAACACAGGGTATGATAACCTCTGCATTTATCGGCACATAGCCATGATAATAATTATCTCCTGTTCGAAAATTTGTAGTCATCAAGCTGCTTTATGCTGTGGAAAGCTGTTTTCTTGATATTTGGCTGAGATATTTTCTCTTTATGAGCCTGAGCTACATCAATGATAGCTAGAAATTCCACCAAATCAAGCAATAAGTTATTTGGCCTTATTCCACACACCGCCTCACTACTTGTGATGCCTGTGTCTTAATGTTTCAGGTAACACTTTACCCACGCTGTGTGAGAGTTCAGTACTGTCACGCAGGGCAGTGTTGTGATCTCTCGCCCAGTGGCTCTGGAACTGTCTGAGGTGGCGACCAGAGAATTACTTTTCCTGAAGGCGCTCTGGCTTGCTGACCCTGGCTAGTGTGCCAGGCATAGCCATCCTTCCCTGTCAAGTGAGCAACGAGTGAACATTGGCTGGTTACTACTACGTGGCTCGACCGGATGCTAAGTCAGGACCATGAGTTTGACTGGCCGCTGACTTACTCCCTTGGATCAGTCTCGATGTTGCTCGGTTTGTGTGAAGAGTGAATCTAGAGAATAAAGATATCTTGTATGTTTTGGAGACGTATAGTGTTGCTAGGAGTATCTATGACATTATACTTACGAAGTTAAATCCAGTGGTGTGTTACTTATGTAGTATTTTGTGTATGTTGGGTTTGCCTTGTGCTTTAACGGGCTTTCTCCAAAACTACAATGTTTATTGCATGTAGCTGTTTCTTGGTATCAAGTTAAATGCACTTGTGTGTGTAGTCTTTTAACTGTATAAATTTTGTTATCAGAACCATGATAGTTATAATGTGATCTGTTATACTTGTTATTAAAAATGGTTCTTCTAAACTAGATTTATTGTTCTGTGTAATTGTGTCTTTCAACCATTAATTTGGTTCTGATGGTGCTAGTGTATTTATATAATGACTGCCTGTAGCTGTTAAAATTTTCTTTTTATAAGCTGTTTTAAAATTAATTAAGGATTGTTAGAAGATTGCGCATGTTTATTGTGAGTGAGGCTTGTCGAATCTGGGAAAACATCCCTTGAGTTTAGATTATGGGATGTTCTTTTATAATAAAAAGAAGATGTGACATATAAGTTGTTCACACCTCTCAGACCAGCAGCATTACTCCCACCTGTTGCCACCAAATTACCTACTGCACAACCTGCTAAGCAGTTTCGTGAATCTCTTAGACAAAATATCTTGAGGAAAGTGTGCTGAAATTTTAGTGTCTTCAAAATTTTTATTTTTAAAACATTCTCTAATTCGTTTGTTGTGGAACTCGTCAGTTGTGGACCACCGTCCCATAATATAAATTTTGGTATGCCTATTTTGACGAAGTTTTAATTCTGAAGTTGTCCACCAGCACTTTCGCGTTAGATTTTCCTTCTGGGTACATTTTCACATGCTTCATAAAGCTCTCTACCAATAAAAGGACATATTCACTCCCTGTCCTGGATACAGGTATCGATCCAAACAGATCCGCAGCTGCTAAGACCAGTCTGTTCTGTGGCTCTACTTTCCTCATTTGAATTTGCATAATTTTCTTACTTACTCTAACTTTCTGACATTGCTCACACATTTACACCCTTTTCTGCACTTGGCTCCATATGTCGTTAACAACAACTGTTTCACTAAGCTCTGTAATACATTTACTAGCACTGTAGTGACTAATCTTTTTGTGTACATATTCAATTAGCAAGTCTACATATTGTTCAGGAAAGCGATTTTTCCATACACTTTCAGTTTTCATTCTCCTTCAGAGCGGAATGCTTTTGTGTACCTGAAAATATTCTGTCACATTGCGTTTAGTAGGATTGCTGAATAACTTTTTACTAATTTGAGTTTATCAGACTGGTTCTTTTGCCTCCATAATGTTTCGAAAATCATTTCAGGTGACTGTCTTAATCTATATCAGTGTAAGGAAACATTCAGTCCTTTTCTGTACCAAAATTGATTCTCATTCTGTCCATTATCCCTAACATAACAAGGTAAACCATCTGTAGCTACGTTTCAACACACATTAATGTATTTAATCTTAATATATTTAATTTCCTACTGCAAATACAAAGTTCATTATGTTAACCTCAGCTGTTTCCACTTACATGTTTCTAAGTAAGACAAAGCCCTGTGATCACTATAAACTGTCACTTTTTGTCCCAATAAATATTACTGATATTCCTAGAATCCGAAAATAATAGCTAGAGACTATTGTCTCGATATACAATAACTGGTTACTTATTCCTGTAAAGATCTGCCAGCAAATGCAGTAGTCTTATGTCTGTCTTCGTATCCTTCTTTATCCACTGGAGACAGCTCCACAGCTATTTCTTATCTGCCTGCATCTACTATTGTACAGATCGAATTTCCAAAATATTTAATTGAGAAATTTTTCCTTGAATATTAGTGTCAAAAAATGTAAATTGTTTTCCCACATCTACTATAAATCAGTAGCAATTTGCATTTTTAAACTTTTTAAGCTCACCAAACAAGCTTACTGAACCTATCTATCGTTGAAACTCACTTTATTGCTGATCAATTTTCTATTAAATTTCCTGATTCACATCACTAAAATTTCTGTTCAGTGTAAACTCTGAAGCTGTAAACATTCCATGTAGCCTTTCTCGTTTACTTTTGATGCTACACAGAATAATATATTGGCACAGGCAAATAAAAAATAAAACGCCCTTCCCTGGCAACGCAAGAAACCACACAACATGGGAGTGTTGAGCAACGCCTATATCCAGGGCACTGAACTATCTGGTGAAAACGCAGCAAAACGACGGTGCAGGAAGAGAGGTTCCTTCATTTTTGTGACCATGTGTGACTGATCAAGAAGGCATAAGTTGGATGCAATAGGAGCTCTTTAGTACAGTGGGGCTGCAGAAAACACCAGCCACAGTGTCTAATACGCAAAGTAGGAAAATCATAGTGCATTCTGAAAAGGTAACCAGATGCTAAACCAGACCAAGTGACATCACTGTTACCTCACAGTAGGATGAGAAACGTGGGCCATTCTCACAAAATTATTGCTCGTTTCCAGTACAAGGAATCAGTCTATAGCCGACTAGCCTGAATAAGAGACCCAACCTGAATAAGAGACTTCCGTCGGTCTGCCACCTACATGTTTAGCTGTGATTATATGTAACAGCAAGTTCTGCCCTGTGGACTTCAACGCTGTTAGCTGCGGTGCAGGGAAGAATTTAGGAGCCTTCGACTGCTGGTGGATTCCAATGTAATTGGTGCCGTCTGCCGCTGTGAGGGTGTCTGGTTTCCACATGGCGATATGCAGCTGTTCCTCTGTTATCACGATGGGCGAGTCATCTCCTCTGCCCACCTCCTGCTGCTGTGGGCAAACTCCCCTGCCGGTGGCTGCCTTTCCTGTGTGCTGTCCACAGCATGATCAAGTATGGTCACCCAATTGTGAAGCCGCTAGCTGCCTTTGACAGCTTGGACGAGACTGCACGATAACTTCAGGAGGCCAGAGGCTTGTGATGACGCTATTCCTGACGCCACTGCCAGCTGCCACTACAGTGGCTGCAAACCACGTCCTGGTCATCACATGCCTCGGTAGATGTCTCCTGCCGGGGCACCTCGCAACTGACACCGTCGAAATATAATCCGTTCAATTTATGAAACGTCCCCTTTGAAAAATTATACAAGACTGTGCTTAAACTGACACACAATATTTTTAGCGCAACGCAATCTGACTTTCAAAAATCCCTACAAAAAAATGGCCCTGACTAACATTAACCTATGCGTTTCACAAATCGCTTACCTCACAAAAATCTTGGTTACTCGAACTACTGCAATACAGCGAGCGCTACTACTGCCAGCTAAATAAAAGATTCAAACTACGGAAGGCACTAACTAGTGATAGGCATAGTTAGCAAATGAGAGATTTTGATAGAGAACAATTAATGTATTTACCTTAACAGTCATAATATATATAGCAGTTCATGACATCCAGTCTTACAAATTTCAAAACTCCGCCATCTTTCTCCCCACGTCCACCACTGCTGGCGGCTCACATCCAACTGCGCTACGCTACGCGCTGTTCGCATCCAGCTGCCGCTGCCCAACACTACAATGGCGGACAACAATGCAAACTAGCCACAGACTGCACACAGCTCAGCCAGTGATTTTCATACAGAGCGCTACGTGGCGTTGCCAATAAGAAAACATAAACAGCCTACTTACAAATTTTATATGCAATAAATGTTGAGAGCCGTAATATCATTTCACTGGAACCCAGTGCTTGGTGTCCGGCAGGCTTCAGTCGACTCCACACTGCAACATAGTAACCCACAATGGACGAGGTCATACCCGTGGCCTCTGTGTTTTCCCGTCTACCACTTCTAGCTTGCTCTACTTTACAGGAAACGGTCGAAATTTTGCGTCAACTGTCACAGTTTCTTTTTAATTCCATTCCCCTTTGTTAATATAAGATGTACCAGAATAATTAAAGTCCTTCAGTCGACTATAATGAGATTTGACACGCTTCGTCATACACTGAAGAGCCAAAGAAACTGATACACCTGCCTAATATCGTGTGTGGCCTCCGCAAGCACTCAGAAGTGGCGCAACATGCCATGGCACTGACTCGATTAATGTCTGACGTAGTACTGCAGGGAACTGACAGCATGAATCCTGCAGGGCTGTCCATAAATCCGTAAGAGTACAAGGGGGTGAAGACCTCTGTGAACAGCACGTTTCAAGGCATCCCAGACGTGCTCAGCAATGTTCATGTCTGGGGAGTTTGGTGGCCAATTTAAGAACTCAGAAGATTGTTCCTGAACCCAATTTGTAGCAATTCTGGACGTGTCGGATGTCCCATTGTCCTGCTGGAATTGTCCAAGTCCGTGGGAATGCACAATGTACGCGAATGGATGCAGGTGACCAGACAGGTTGCTTACGTACATGTCACCTGTCTGAGTAGTGTCTAGACGTATCAGTGGTCCCATATTATTCGAACTGCACATGATCCACAATACTACTGAGCCTGCACCAGCTTGAACAGTCCCCTGCTGACATGCATGGTCCATGGATCCATGAGGTTGTCTTCTTTCCCGTACAAGTCCATCCTCTCCATACAATCTGAAACGAGACTCGTCCGACCAGGCAACATGTTTCCAGTCATCAACAGTGCATTGTCGGTGTTGACGGACCCAGGCGAGGCGTAAGGCTTTGTGTTGTGTAGTCATCAAGGGTACACGAGTGGGCCTTTGGCTCCGAAAACCCATATCTATTATGTTTTGTTGAATGGTTAACACGGTGACACTTGTTGATGGCCCAGCATTGCAATCAGCAGCAATATGCAGAATGGTTACCCTTGTGTCACACTGAACTATTGTCTTCAGTCGTCGTTGGTCCCGTCCTTGCAGCGATGTCGGAGATTTGATGTTTTACCGTATTCCTGATATTCACAGTACACTCATGAAATGGTCCTACGGTAAAATCTGCACTTAATCGCTAACTCGGAGATGTTGTGTCCCATCGCTCGTGTGACGACCTTAACACAACGTTCAAAGTCACTTAAATATTGATAACCTACCATTGTAGCAGCAGTAACCGATTTAATAACTGCGCCAGACACTTGTCTCTTATAGGTGCTGTCGACCGCAGCACCGTATTCTGCCTGTTTACATTTCTCTGTATTTGAATACCCATGACTATACCAGTTTCTTTGGCGCTTCTGTGTATTTACACCGATCAGTGGATAATGTTCCGATTTCATTTCCACAACTGAATGTAAATGAGGTACGTGTTCAACTGAAACATCATGACTGAAACATCATGACCACACTACCTGTCTTTGCTCTGAAGTGCTTTTTTGAGTGGCACCCACAACAGACTGTATCGTATCATCTTTCTTCACTAGTAGGAAGAAATTTCCGACAATGTACGTTTGGAGCACAGCATTGTATGCTAGTGATACACGGGCAGTGGGACAACCAGAACAGAAGAGAATCGAAGCATTTGACATGCGGTGCTACAGATGAATGTTGAAAATTTGCTGGACTAATAAAGTGAGGAGTGAGGAGGTTCAGTGGAGAATCGGAGAGGAAAGGAATATATGGAAAACACTGAGAAGGAGAAGGGACAGGATGATAGCACATCTTTAAGACATCAGGTAGTGACTTCCATAGCACTAGAGGGAATTGTAGAGAGCAAAATCTGTAGAGGAAGACAGAGACTGTGTAATGTCTCTTGCAGCGGTCTCTCCGCGATATTTTCTGAAATTTCATAAATAACATAGCTCAGTACATATCTCGAAATATCTCTTCTTATCTTACCGATTCCTAAACTTTAATATACGATGATTATCAATGCAAAGTAGTTTCAAGCCCTATTATTCCTTGGAGCGTCCATTTACTCCATGGAATAGCTTCTCTGCTATCTATGTTTTCTCTTATGAAAAGAATGGAGGAGATCCTGCCGATCAGCCGTGAAAAGAGGAAGATGTATATGTATGTATTGTTGAGCTAGTCGCCATCTTGATGAGATTCTGTATGAGAAGGAATTTAATACATGAACTAAACTAAAGTAAGTGTGTTCGCGTATTATTTAACTGATTATTATTGACAATGTCTGCTTACTACGCTGTGTTGCACAGGATCAGTGGGGAACGTCTGATTTACACTGAAAGAACCTGCCGTTTTGTATGCTCAAGATATCCAGTTACTTCAAATAAACAGGCTAACACGGTCTTACCAGCAGATCTCCGGTCTTCCCCATGTGATCACCGAAAGTTAATAATTATTACAAATGTATTCAGGAGATCGACTGACAATTTTCGTCGCACCGAGACTTCTAAATTGCTTCACTGCCTTATGGAATTTAAGTTAAGCTCAATTTAGAAAGGATAGAACAGTATTGAACTGTGTGAATGTGATAAGCCTGCTTTGTGAATGAAAATTCCCTTAAATACGCGTGTTTTTACTATCCTGATCAGTGAAGCTAAATCAGGTCGGTGTGAGAGAGGTTTTTAAACTTTTTGAATACCACAAAAAAATATTAAAACTGGAATATACCCAGCAAATGACTGAGGTCGTAGATTGCAACTGCTACTCTGAGAGGAAGAGGTTGACAAAGGAGAGAAATTAGTGGCGGGATACATAAAAACAGTCAGAAAGAAGACCGACGACTAAAAAAAAAAAAAAAAAAAAAACTGTCCCAAGCTCGCTGCGCCTGCTGTCGGAGTTGTCGGAGTTGCTGTGTTCGCTGGCAGTAAAACTGCACGATCGGCCGATCCCTCATCCTAGAAAGAAAATTAGTCTATTGAGACTTTGTGAGTACACATTTTGCCACCAATTCCATACTAGTTACGCTTGGTAAAACACACACACTATACAATCACTCTTAAGCAGTCAGTCAGAGGTTGCCAGCACTGCACGATACCGAAATATACATGGATTTTAGTGGTTTGAATGCTCACACAATGCTTAGAACTTTTTTACTTCATAATATACAGGGTGTTAAGGGTATTAGTCCACATTTTGTGATGTTTGGTACCTTAATATGTACCCACGTCAGTGTGTCACTTGGTTTTTCTCTACGTCTAACAGTCTTCCACAAACTAGTCACACAATTTACTACTTGATGAACATAAAGAACACTTGGTGAACATAAAGGAAACTAATACCATGAATTTCAGTTTGTAGAGGAAAAAGGCAATGTTAAATTAAACGTAGATGGCACCGCTATAGACTGTGTAACAAATGCAAAATTTCTAGGAATGAGTATTGATTCTAAGTTGAAATCGTGTGAACACACAAAGGTACTTACAAACAGAATGTCATCAGCATGTTATGCCCTTAGAATCCTATCATCAGTGTTTAACATGCAGTGTCTTTTAGTTACATATTATTCATATGTTCTTAGCTAATTCTTAGCTATGTCATTCTTCTTTGGGGAACAAATGCAGAAAATATGAACACAATTTTCAAACTCCAGAAAAGAGCCATAAGAATAATAACCAAAAATACTAGTCGAGCTCATTGTAAAGATCTGTTCAGAACACTAGGGATTTTAACTGCTGCATGTGAATACATTTACCAGTCATCATTTACTAGTCAGTTGTACACATCAAAAATAAGATTGGTAATTAATGCACAAACAGCTCTGTCCATGCCTATGCAACAAGAGATAGATTCAACTTACATTTACCAAGAAAAAATAAAAATAAAACCCAAAACAGCATTTTCTACCAAAGAATAAAACTGTACAATAAATTACCAACAGGGTTAAAGAAATTGCCAAAATACACTTATTTAAAAGGGCAGCTAAAAAGTACCTGTTATGCAATACATTTCATACATTGAAGGATTACTTAGGTGAAACAGAGTAAGGGCTTGATAAAAAAATGTTACACAAATAAATAATGATAATAATGAATATAAAATATCCAACGTTTCGCATAACATCTTCACTTTATGTTTTTCCCTTCTTTTTACCTTTCTATAAATACTTACTCCCAAGCTATGCATTGCACAATACTAACACCTCTTCCTCTTTCTGAGCTCAACATCTCACTCATTATGGAGGGATGCTGACTCAGTTTTTCAGGATAGCAAATGGGAAGTTGCGGTACAGATAATGGCCCAGAGATCACCAATGTGTGTGTGTGTGTGTGTGTGTGTGTGTGTGTGTGTGTGTGTAGTATGTGAGGTGTTATGAAACAATGTGTGTGTAGTATGTGCAGTGACTGATAGTGAGATATGAGTGAACAATGTGGTATTACATTATTTAGTAAGTTATTTGTGAAAAAAGTATTGTATACCAGGAGTAATTCTAATGATTGCCTCTAACTAGAAGTCTGTAAATATATGTGTATACGAAATAGCTTATTTTAAACTGATCTAAATTTGTAAATACTTTGACATGTCCTATATCCTTATAAAAAGAGATCAAAGATGAATAAAGCTACTACTACTACTACTTACTACTTCTGCACTGTCGTAACTGCACCACTGAGTGGACTACATCTGTCGGTATAGACTAACCGTTTTGTGTCCATGTGTACTCAGTTCGACATCTGACATGGTGCAAAGCATTAACGTCTTGCTTTTGCCACAGGTGCTTCGAGGTACTAACCAACCTAACAACATACTTCTCCCAGTAGCTATAATTATTAAACTGCAAATGAAGTAAATATTGACGTAATGTTTTTCAGTACACTGTCCTCAGTCACCAGTATCAGAATTCATGCTCCTAATACTCTGTACTTTCTAAGTTACAAATGCACAGCATGCCCCACGGAATTTACGTTATTCGACGTAAAGTCACAAGTTGCACAAAAAATCCGGAATTTGTAAAATCCTCATTTACGGCTATTGTTAGACCTCACTGACTACTCACCGAACCGTCATCAGGACTGAAGACCGATTCCTGTTGATTGCAGATCACAATCTGTGTCATAGAATTGATGCTTGTCAAATATCTACCTTCTGATTCGATGAATCCAAACGTAGTCAGTTACCTTTCCGTTAAGAACCAGTCAATCCCTAGTTATCCTCTCTGAACCAATCAGATTATGAAGTTGGTTTTGTTAGAGTTATTAAATAATAA
The DNA here is from genome assembly GCF_021461395.2 of Schistocerca americana. Taxonomy (NCBI): domain Eukaryota; kingdom Metazoa; phylum Arthropoda; class Insecta; order Orthoptera; family Acrididae; genus Schistocerca; species Schistocerca americana. The sequence continues at coordinate 264,275,966 of NC_060125.1, read as the reverse complement.
GTTTCATAAAAACAGATAAAAGACAAATTAATGCTACCATCAGTTGTCTGAAAGACTGTACTGGGTATTATGATCACAAACTCTCGTAAACTGTCTGTTTCACAGTTCACAACTTCCCCACGTATATGATTTACAATGAACGTCTCATACTTAGGTTTCCACGCTTGAACTTGATTAGTTACTTACAATTACAAAGATTCATATGTCACTTAGAATAACAAAGATTCATATGTCACATACATATTATACAGTACTTGATCATTCATTTAATCAAACAAAAAAAATGAAATATGCAATACTTCACAGAAAACATGGCGTCAGAAAACACATCAAATTATTACATAATATTTAGTTATGATCTCAAAATATGTCTTTTTCTATGTTATTTCTTCACAGAAATACGTTAGAGATTATCAGGAAGTTACTTATTCATGAAAGCCCTAAATTTTGTGTGATTTCGCGCCACTCTAAAAGTACCGTAGCTATGAGATTTAAATTGACATTCTTGTTAGCCATTGACATACCACGTTGCAGAGCAATGCTCTATCTCATTTGTTGTATTAGAAAGGTGGAATGCAATTTCTAAAAGTAACTGTTATATTTTGTTGCTCGTAAGATGGTGACACCTCACGACCGACGCTGCAAGCTGGCTCACTGAGGTAACATCTGCCACAGTCAAGCTGATTCATTCCATGTATGCAGTTAACGTCTGTGTGATTCTATATGAGCTGTGAGTGGCTACATCACATGGATGGGGAAACTACGAGGATTCTGGAGACGCATGTTGTCTAGCTTGCGGCTGTTTATCTTTTTGAACAACTCATTCTTCTCTAATAAGCTAAGGTATACTTTCTTTGCCCATTTAGGCAAGTACAACTTCAGACGTAATAGAATTGTGCAGCTATTGCTGCTGTCAGTGTCTGATTCGTGGAACCGATTTCTTGGGCGAATTTCGACCTGAATGTAGAAGGCAGATACATCAAGTTCATTGAACAACAGAAACAGGAAAACGATGAATGTGCAGTAAAGCGTCAGCGATATCCGTAGACCCAGGTGGCAGCATGCGTGAAGGTGGTCGTAACACGTTTATTCAAATGGTATGCGCTGAAATCTTCATTCCAGAGTTGTTCAAATTCTGTACTGTTTACATCGCTATCTCAAGTAATAACAATAATACTCCTTCATTTTAATTTGCCATCTTGGCATCTTACGTGCACTTAATTCGGCGCACTAACCAGATATATACCGCAACAGTATATTTCGTCAAGAGAGACGCAAATGGTGAAAGTTGGAAGCAGGTGTGGTCGACAAGTAACGGTACAGTTTCACCTTGTATCACAGCTGAGGACACATGATGACGTCACCGCAAGAACGTTGCTGACGTCTGATTTCCGTATGTCGTCACGACTACGTAATTTTCAAGTTACGCACGCTGTTATTAGTAGGATATTCCCCTCTCAGTCATTGCTATTGTTACATTGCTCACCTCTACGAGACAGTACGTGCGCTCAGAGTAAGATCTTTCTGCAATAAAGTTTACAGTAATTTATACGTGCACAAATGGGCAACTGTCGGATGTTTACTGGAATATCTTGGCGTGGCCTGCATTCTCGAATGTAGAACAGCCAAGGTACGAAACAGACAGTTCACACAAATAAATTCTTCCCGGAGCTGATAAAGCAGGCGATATCTGAAGTAGCTAATGGGTTCTCCTTTATAGGTCGTTTTCACACAAGATTTTATCACAGAAGAAAAGCTATAATCACTGTCAATGATTTTCAAAAACTGCGAAAAACATTACCATATCCTCATGTTAAGTCACGTCATTCATATACTCGTCACAGCGCCTTTCGTTCAATGTGGGAATCTCAAGTTCTAGTTCTGAGAAATTAATCTCCTGATTTCTTTCGTAGTGGCTTACGTATAGCTTCATATCATAGCCTGAACATCGAGTGTGAATATGTGTTTTTGGGACATACACATTCAGTCCTAAAAGAAAGGTGACTGTTGTGAAATAAAATATTTTTCAAAATAAACTCTTTGTAAGTCAGTACATAACTGGAAGTGTTGGAGAAATTGTTAGAAACAAATCTGATACATTACCTTACACATTGCCCACAGTACCATGTTCGTAGCCTTCTGCATATCTGAAATCGCTTCTAAAGGCTACCCTTCCATTGCCATTTTCAGTTCTACAAATAACATGTAGTAGTGCAGTGACTATTCAGGTGAACAAGGAGGGTGTTGAAGCACAATGAGCCGGCCGCGGTGACCGAGTGGTTCTAGGCGCTCAGTCTGGAGCCGCGCGACTGCTACTGTCGCAGGTTCGAATCCTGCCTCGGGCATGGTTGTGTGTGCTGTCCTTAGGTTAGTTAGGTTTAAGTAGTTCTAAGTTCTCGGGGACTGATGACAGCTGATGTTAAGTCCCATAGTGCTCAGAGCCACTTGAACCATTTTTTTGAAGCACAATGAAACATTTTTCAGCCATGAAATCGCATACGACATTGCTTTTGTGTGTTGTTGCCTTGTCGTGCAACAAACATCATGTTCCTTGATTGCGGTATTCGGGTCTAATCCGAAAAATTCTCGCCCAGACACCATTAGTCCTTCTGGAGCGATTTCTTCATGAATAATTCCTTTTGAATAAATGAAAACAGTGAACCGTGTCTTGACTCTGCTTTGCTTCATGCACACATTTTTCGATCTCGGAGATTCTGAACCTTGCCATTCCAAGCTTTGGCGTTTTGTAAGAGACTCATACTGAAAATACCCCGTTCAATTACTTGTTATGTTGCATGAGATTAGGTCCTGGTCCCTAGCGACCGACCTTCTCATACCTCTGTAGACCTCCATTCTGTGATATTTTTGATTGTCAGTGAATAAGTAGTATACAAATCAGCAACAGATCTGTGGACCCTAATGCGATACACAGTTGTTTTAGAAAATCCAGTGAGCTCTTCAGTTACTCTGGTAAATGCACAACTATCATTTCGAAGAATTTCAGTCTCTTTTTCAATGTGTTCTTCGACTCATAATGTTGACGATGCTTCTGAACGTGGATCACCTTCAGAGCTGTGTCTACCATCACCAAACCTTGCATACCACGTTTGTGTGACTCGCTGACACGCTATAAACAATTTGCCCCAAAAAATGACTGAGGTACTTTTAGGCAATTTGAAAACAAACTCAGTGTTCTCATGACCCAAGTTCAAGATCTGCTGCTAAAGTTTTGATTATTACGAACAGATTGTAACGCAAGCATTGTTATATTTTAAACGGATTGTAGTCGATGTACCACGCTAGTAAAATTCTGCATCGACTCATGGATGGCATTGCTAGGTACACGAATGTAAAATCAGTCATGTTTGCCGTGGGCAGGTCTGTGTATACGTAATTTGAAACTTACTTCATGCTGCCGTAGTAATGGTGCTGCGTCAGGTCATCCTGATGTAGGTTTTCCTTGATTTCCACAAAATCTCTTTAGGCAAATGCCAAGATGGTTCCTTTTAAAAGGCACGGCCGATTTCCTTCCCCATCCTTCCCTTATCCGATGGGACCGATGGCATCACCATATACAGGGTGAGTCACCTAACGTTACCGCTGGATATATTTCGTAAACCACATCAAATACTGACGAACCGATTCCACAGACCGAACGTGAGGAGAGGGGCTAGTGTAATTGTTTAATACAAACCATACAAAAATGCACGGAAGTATGTTTTTTAACACAAACCTACGTTTTTTTTTAATGGAACCACGTTAGTTTTGTTAGCACATCTGAACATATAAATAAATACGTAATCAGTGCCGTTTGTTGCATTGTAAAATGTTAATTACATCCGGAGATATTGTAACCTAAAGTTGACGCTTGAAACCTCCGACGTTCAGTTGCGTGTTGTAACACACACGGGCATAAATTGGCCAGCCCGTTCTCCTGATCTTACACCTCTGGACTTATTTCTGTGGGGTACGTTAAAGGAGAATGTGTACCGTGATGTGCCTACAACCCCAGAGGATATGAAACAACGTATTGTGTCCATAGTGCTCAGAGTCATTTGAACAACGTATTGTGGCAGCCTGCGGCGACATTACACCAGATGTACTGCGGCGTGTACGACATTCATTACGCCAGAGATTGCAATTGTGTGCAGCAAATGATGGCCACCACATCGAACATCTATTGGCCTGACATGTCGGGACACACTCTATTCCACTCCGTAATTGAAAACGGAAACCACGTGTGTACGTGTACCTCACCCCTCATGGTAATGTACATGTGCGTCAGTGAAAAAGACCAATAAAAAGGTGTTAGCATGTGGACGTAATGTGCTGTTCCAGTCTCTTCTGTGCCTAAGGTCCATCACCGTTCCCTTTGGGTCCCTACGTAATTGGGTGCTCTCCGATACACACGATCGAACAGCGGAGGAGTGGTACTCAAGCGTCAACTTTAGGTTACAATATCTCCGGATGTAATTAACATTTTACAATGCAACAAACGGCACTGATTACGTATTTATTTATATGTTCAGATATGCTAACGAAACTAACGGGGTTCCATTTAAAAAAATGTAGGTTTGTGTTAAAAAACATACTTCCGTGCATTTTTTTATGGTTTGTATTAACCAATTACACTAGCCCCTCTCCTCACGTTTGGTCTGTGGAATGGATTCGTCAGTATTTGATGTGGTTTACGAAATACATCCAGCGGTAATGTTAGGTGACTCACCCTGTATATGCCTATTATATAAAAATGCACAAATATAAATGAATGGTGTGTTACTCCCTGCGAAATCTTTCCCTACATATTGCATTAAAGGAAAGTTCGTGCTACAAGAAATTATGTTTGAGTATTATTCCGTTGCCTCTCTGCTCCGGTCATAACTTTGTTTGTAGGCTGTGGGAATTATATGCTAAGTATAGATCTGTTATTACTTAAGTGTTTTTTTTATTTTTGTGGTAGATCCTCTAGGAGATTCTTGTCGTCACTGATACAGATATTTTCCTGTAAAACAGTTCTGGATACGTAAATACATGATAGATGAACAGATTTTACAGATACAGGTGTTCCATGGAACAGAAATAAATGAAAATGAAATCACTAACGTTGCAAAACTAAAAGATTGTGTGCTTTTGATGACGATGAGTCAGGGAGAGAGAGAACACGCCATATACAACGAAGTGTTCGCAGAAAGTCATTTGGCCCACAGCAGAACTGATGGTACTGCAGGGGAGACGGCACTAGCTGTGTTGGTGGCTCTTCTGTCAACGGCCAACGCATAATAGGGAAGGTGCAGTTTGACGGCTGTAGCCTATGCACAAATTCATAATCATGAAGACTACAACTAGCGAGCCTGCAATCTATTTTAGTATCACCAACAAATTTACAAATACAAATGTTCAGTATCAACAATTTGTCATTAGACAGCAGAAAAAGATGAAGGTACAAAAACAAAGGGTCAATCAAATCAAAAGAAGATCGTCCACCTAACGCTAGAAGGAAGTTTCATAAAACAAAAACAGAAACAACAACAAAAATAGACATGCACCAGCTGGACTCACACCCTCACGGTACCGCACACAGTTATGTATGTAGCTAATAATAATAATGATTTCCTGCTGCTCAATGGTCTGGTGCAAGTCTTTCTATTGGACGCCACGTCGGTGACCTGCCTGTCCCTGACCTACCCAGTTATCCAACCAAGAAAGGGGGAACCACAATTAAGCGTGGAGTACAAAACACATGTTGTTTCTTGTGAATCCTCTTCTGCTGAAAGCCACTTCGGCGTCTTGTGTGTCCCTAAAGTACGCCAGCTATCCCAAAGGGTAAGGGGGACCCACAGTTTTACATGGAGTCCCATCCACGTGTTGTTTCTGGCGTCTCCTCACATTATTGGGAGGTGAAGGTTACGTTAAAATGGAGACTGGAAAAACCGTGATCTGACCGCGACTTCAACCCACGACCTCTCAGTTTCCAAGCAAGTGCTTTGGCACTATACCACCAAGCCTGACAGACACGTAGACAGTTCATCTATAGCTTTTGATTTGTGACGTGGTATTGGGGAGACCAGAAATATGAGGCATAACATGATCAAAAGAAGGGATCGGTTGATAGGACAGATTCTGAGACTGAAGATCACGACAACAAGAAGCTTGTTTTATTTTCTGGTTTAATTTCCCGGGAGTTATCAGTCAATTTCCATCTGGCAAGGTGGTTGGAAGACCCACAGTTAGTGCTAAGTTCATGTGAAGACGTTTAATATGTCATGCCATACCAGCCTACGTAGAAGATCAATATTACGCAATAGTATAGCAGAATTCAGGTAGGACGTAGCCAGATGATACTCTGAGGATGGATGAACTTTTTATCAACATTAGTTGTCAACAAAGGCAACGAATGGTCGAATCATAAAATTTATTGCAACAAACTAAGCACACCTGTCGCGATTCGAGCAGTTGGACCATCAACTTCCATTTTTAATCCTCAAATATACTGCGAGCATAGGAGGTTTTCTGCCCGTCATCACTACTGAGCGGACAATTTATAACAATATTTGTTTATGGTTTATTTACATTTTTATAATATTTTTGCTTTAAATTTTTCTCATATTGGTACTATATTTTCTGTATATGAAAAGTAAAGTGTTCTATACTGGAGATTGAAATTCTTTGCATTGTAAGTGAGTAATGTATGTAAAATACATTGTAAATTGTTTATTACGTTGAATGATTTTCTGATGACTTTTGTATTGAAAAATATTTTTGTGTATAAATTGTACATGTTGATGTAAATTTGACAATTAAGGAAATGGTCACGCTTAGGAACAATGTAAGAAATAGGTCTTATGTAAAAGCCAGTGTCCTTTTGTTTGAAACGAAAGCAGGGGATGTAAGTCACACAGTCTGTAGGCAGTTGTGATTAGTGCAACACGTTTGTGGAGCAGGAGAAGTTTTGCCTACAAATTTGCACAAAAATGCCTCAGATGAAGAATACAAACGGCTTACGGCATAGCTGCGAGTTGTTGAGCTACGTATGTAAAATTGAAGGACGCCAAGAAGAGAAATTGAGCTCATACAGCAAGATACTTGCAGGCCGTATTATGGGATAGTGTAGCTGTCATAATTGATCACCACACACAAGCCTACAGCCACCAGAATTGATTTTTTTATTTTTCTTTCGTACAGCGTGAACAATTAATTTAAACTGTGTTTTAATAATCATTCTTGAATTTTAAAGAAACTGGTTCACTCCGGTATTTCATGGCAAAAGTTTTTTAGCTTCCTTGAAGTTATCTACTGGGCTTTTTCTCTTTTAAAAGCGTAATGTATAAGGGTGTAGTCCAAGACTGTTTAAGTGGAGTAATATTTAATTTGAAGAACCAAATTAAATACTAGCTAGAAGGTAGGCAAAATTCATACTTCTCCAAACTACTCTGTTTAATTGCCTGGATAGGCAGGTGACCATTAGTATGTATTTTAAACCACTAAATGAACTTGGAACTGAGTTGTCCTAGCTACAGTATAATATTATTCATACTGCATTTCTATCTAACCGCTGGGTAAGATCTTAGGAAAAGAAGTGAATAGTCTGATTTACTTATCCATTAGACACAAGACACAGTCAAATCCTGTAAAAAGTCTAACTCTATTGATTAGATTTTCCTATTTACAGGACTATCTTCCCATAGCGTACTTTATTTGGAAATTAAACTAAATTTTAGTAAGAGGGTTATACCTGGCTTTTCCCGTGACAGGACTTTTTGTTCTGTTGGGATATAGTACACGTGGCAACATAGTCAGGGTTTCTGTTATTTAGGAAAAAGCTTACTAAATTACAATAGTAGTGGTAGGGCTATAAAGTGTGTCAAAAACTTGAGGATTTATTTGTGTTAATTGTTGGAAAGCTAATGTTGCAGAAGTTCTGTGTTTGTAACAGTCAAGCAGTAGATGAAAGCCAACACGGCCAGCCGCGACAACGCGGGTACTATCTCATAGCAGCCTAGGAGGTCCTAGCCACCTCCGCTGAAGAAAATGGATTGCAGTTTCCTTATATGAACGTTCAGTTCTTGTCTGGATTGTACTCTGCAACGACTGATGTGCTAGGGTAAGCTTGTCTTGATGTTAAATGTACTTAATACTGGACTGTCATAACCATCTTGAGGTTAAAGCTGTTCTGTAAGTGTTTACTTACAAATAAATTTGTTTTTAGAGGGGATCTTGTTCTTCTTTACCGAAATATGTTTCGCTTTACTCTCAGAATCATCAGTGTGCTTTTATTTTCTTTCTATTACACAGTAAAAATGCTCTTTACAACTTGTACACCCATAGATTTTAGTTTTAAGTAGGTATTTACAAATTTAAATAACAAGGAAACGATTTGTACATACATACCCTGTTACCACATGCTGTGGTTTCCTGTATTTTCTTACGTTTTACGTTATACTTGCTTTCCTAGCACAGTTTGGCATCTGCAGCCATATAGAACCCAATGTAGAAAAGTTATTTACTTCGAAATTTTATGAGTGGGAATGTTTTGGTTATGATTAACATTAATTAATTCTGTGTTGAAAAATGTGTGTGTGTGTGTGTGTGTGTGTGTGTGTGTGTGTGTGTGTGTGTGTGCGTGTGTGTGTGTGGCAGAGTGGGTGGGTGTGTTTTTGGGTTGGTGTGATCTGATAGTTCTTCGAAGGTAGTGGACAGAGTTCCATTTCAGAGAGCTATGTACACACACACACACACACACACACACACACACAAAACGTGGTTATTGTAAAGCTACATAAATTACGCTTGTACTATAATGTTCTCAAATTTAAGAATGAAATACCAGGAACGCACTGCGCCGCTAGAAAAATGAAATTTCCAGAATTAAATTCACCGCACGAAACAACGTCACCCATGGTATCAGGTGACACAAGGAATTCAAAAAATTTCTTGGCTAAGACAAGCAGGCGCAAAACATCATTTGGTGCTCCATCATGTGCGAGAACTGCATGGTAACATTCAACTTGCACTGGCAGTTTTGTCATGATACCGTATCTTTACTACTACTGCCGAATGCAGATCACAAATTTAGTCAAATTTATTTCATGAGAAACACTGATCTACATATCAAACAACGTTATCGATTCAATACGGGCACTAAACGAGAAAATGTCGCTGCATTACTAAATTCATTCGATCAACACTGCCGTCTAAACAAATGCCAGCTGACGGCTTCAAAGCTGTAGTTAAAGCTGACAAAACACCTGTCAGGTAGCACCGTATAATGGACCAACAGCTGACGAAGTGGTGGACTGGTATAGCTAGCGACGAATAAAACTTACGTGATACAATTCTTCGTCATACAATGGTGATGCTCAGCGTGTCTCAGAAACTTATCACTCGTACTACGTCTACGGACTGCAGTGTCAAATTCTATTTTGGCAGGGGGAGATGTGTATGACTGCAGAGTCAAACTTAGAAATCCACTCACAGTGAGGAAACGAATAAGGAATGTAACTTTTCATGATCGGGGTTCACAGTCATATAGAATGTTTTAAAGATCATCATATTCGCCGTTGACTATAGAAAATATTTACTTACAATTGCAATTTCGGCCTTTGGATTCTTATATGTGCTGAAGCAAAATATTTTGCAGTAGGACTTGAAACTGGCCCAAAGGATGAAACCGCAATTGTGAAATAAATAATTACCACAGTCAACGGCGAATGTGATGACCTTTAAGGAATAGAGAAGTCTTTGCGACGTATTTATGTTTATATCTACTGATGATTCGCGAAAACAGACGCCTTCTTTCTCTGAGTGGCAGTGCTACGGATATCAAGAACACACTAGTCCTGGAATAGGTAAAAACACAAATTCTAGCTATTCCGAGACTATTACTTGTATGAACAAAAACAGATAAGCCAGTTCCCGTAAGGGGTGGAGAGTACTGCTGTATGACTAGTTCTGCAATTAAATGAAAAAAATAGCTGTCACAAGTTTTCACGTCGTGTAAACACTTCACCGTCGAAAAGATCCACATATTCATTCCTGATTCATCGAAGCCTACTGACTTAATGGCAGCATGTAATTTGCTAACATATTAACTGAAACACAACGTAATACGACATGAAATTTGCTTAAACACAGAAAATAAAGAGTAAAATTAACAGACACTAGGAATATACATTCAAATGAAATAACAACATTAAGAAAAAATATAATGACAAATTTAGAATAAAATACAGAACTACGTAACAAATGTAAATACAAAAATAAATTAAAGCAGAACCACTACAACTGCCACCTATATAGTAATGTAGTGGGAAATGCCTAATCTATAGTTTTCCCGTCAAATTAAAGTGTCTGTGGTCGCGGTGTAGAACTAACGAATTTCACCCACGAAACTCCTACTATCTGCCAACTTCACAATACTTATAAACGTTTCTCGGTACAGTTCTCATGCTTGAATTTTTACATTCTCTTAAATATTACTTTACGAAGTGCATCACTTCGATATGTTTACATCCATATGTAACAACAAGTGCTCAGTATACTCAATGTACTTAGCGAAATATTAGTCCATGACAAGAAATGGTCCAACATACTTATACTGTAGTTTCACAACACGCACTATGCGACGAAAGTAGTCCACTTAGCAAACCTGATGAAGTATATGTTCTTTTGCGTGTTCTATGAAATGATAACGCAGGTCTTAAATCTCTGTATTGCTTATCAAAAAGTAAAATTCTAGAACAGAATCACAGGGTTCGCTGTCCTTTAAACTATTAAATAAAAGAACAGTTATGTCACAACAAAATACTTGTTGTTTCTATCACAGTGGCACAAGAGCGAGATTTATTGCTATTAATACCCTGTTACAAACCACTTCTGTTTAATAAGTGATTACAAGAATGTTTTCTGACATGAGATAATCACAAGAATATAGAGCACGAAATTAAAGGACCTTCGTTGCCTCATCAGAAAGTAGTTCATACGGTCTATCAGACTCTTGTGGCATGAGATAGCGCGCGTCATGTCATAGCATCTATTAGATTTTCAAGAGCAAAACTTGAGCAATGACCTCAAAAATTTACTGTTTTTAACTGCACTGTAGACCAATCACTCATCAATATATGAAACTAAAGCGGCTCCATACAGCTTATTGAACTTAGCGTTTTCATTAATTTTGCTGTCACTTGAGGTTTTTTGGTGCGCTTCACCATCTGTAGTGAACTAGTCGAAGTTTTGTGCGACAAGTGGACGAACAGTAAAAAATTTCTGCGTGAGTACATGAACGCGTTGACTTCGTGGCGTGTCCATGATGGTTATCTCCACGAGCGATAGCTGCAACTGAGTGCCACTTCACCTCGATAAACGTTAACGACGTAACTGACGATTCTTTTCCTCCTGAAATTTATTTAGTTTTGCTCATCCGCGTGGTTACAAATATCTGAGAGTCAGTTAATTACAACTCGAACGTATATCAGATATCCGCACTCGATACAACAATACGCCATTTTATTTACTGAGTTAGTACTCTGAGTTATACTCTGAGTTACCTGCAACCCAGTGGCTTTCGGGAGTTCAGTTTTGCCCTCATAGTGTTTCGGCTAGTGTTCTGAGCAGCCAGCATGTGATAGTTCTTCGAGAAGCGATATTAAAGTAAGCATCATTCTTAAATCAAGCTATTAGAGTTTTATGGTGCCCGAACAGGGCATACTCACGAGGTATCTTCAACTTTGACTACCCGTAAACGCCATTACGGTAGTTTTCGCTGGAATGAACATTTATTTATACTAGCTTAAAATGACTCAGCTGATTGAAAACGCCGCAGGTTGTGAAATGCGCACTGTTGTTCATTTTTTAAGTGCTACAGATGCTGAAGGTGCCGAATTATCAGCAGATTACTGCAGTGCTTCGAGAAAACACTGTGACCATTGGAGTGGTTAGAAAATGGTGCAGACCATTCAAAGATGTCCACAGAACTGTGCACGATAAGAAACGTGTGAGATACCTTTCATCACTACTGACGGCCTGCGCAAGAAGTTGATGACAAAAAAATTTGGGAAGATAGACGCTATACGATTTCATCATTATCTCGTGCATTACTCCGCGTTCGGTATGAGACTGTGACAGAACGCTTACAATATGGGAGGTAGTACGCACGCTGTGTTCCTACAACTATGAGCGAGTGGCACAAAACCATTTTGTCTTCAGAGTTAGTTTGTTACGGAGATGAGACTTTTTGAGTCATATTTTCCCTGGTGACGAAACATGGATTACTAAAATCGGAGCTAAACATCAGTCCTTATAATAGAGACATACAACATCGCCCCAAGAAACAAGTTCTAGCAAATAATCCCAGCCCGAAAAACCATGTACACCGAGTTTTGGGATGGGCAGCGTGTTTTTCTTGTCGATTTTTTGCCTCGGGGCCGCACAATCAGCGAGACGCTCGCCATGTGATTGGGAATAGTCTGATCACCCCCCCCCCCCCCCTACAGCCCAACCCTAGAATTGATCTTCGTCTCGAAGAAGATCCTTGCCGGTCAGCGCTACGAGGAAGGAGGCCATGTCAAAACGATAGTACAGAAATCTGGCTGCAGATTTGTGTGTGGGTGGATTTCAGGAGCTGGTCATACGATAAGTGCCTTAACGAAGGAGGAATAATGTTGAGAAGTAGATTATAGTCCAAACCTTAACGTATAAATAAAGCTGTTTTAATACTGTTTTTCTTTATTTTATTTTAAAATGGTACTCATTTTACGCGCCTCGTATTTTTCTAGCTGACAGTCGTTGTTGTAGGTTTCAGAAAAGGTTGAGTAAACGATATTGGCCTAGGTGCAACGTTCCAGACGATAGCGATCGGTATTCTAGTGCTATTTAAAGTTATTGAAACCTTTGCAACGTAAAACTTAATGACATATAGCCTACTTACATGAAATGCAAAGGTATTTCGAAATGCCTTTCGTAATAACACAGGAAGAAAAGCTATATTTTCGAACATGAAAAAAATGCTGGTACTCTGTAAGATCATTTCCTTGCTGAATAATGGAAGTGAAAGAAAACAGTATGTCACTCAAATAAAGCTTTCTCTTATCAAGTATTAGAATTTCATATGCGTTAGCCTCTGCTATTCCTTTAAATAGGTTTCAAGACAAAGTTACTGCAATAGCATCGGCTCTGTGTGATTGTATTAAAATAAAGTTGCATTACGTAAATAAATTTTGCACTGCATCGCCTTCAATAAAACATTGGACTCAGTATATTACTAATGAATCACTCAGGTTCCCTTTTGTAGATACTGAAATTGTGATCGATTGACAAAGCCGACCGGTCACCCAAACTTCCACACAAGCATCAGCTATAACAGTTACTGAGGTCACCACGTTTTACAAAAAAATTTCGATTTTGAAAAAGAGCGACTCAGGGTAGGCTGTCAACTCTAATGGAAGTCTTATTTTACTCCGATATTATTAAGATATAATACATCAAGTAGAGATAGAATCAGAATAGGATATTGCATTATTAAGCATCATCTTATATTACCGGGTGATCAAAAAGTCAGTATAAATTTGAAAACTGAATAAATCACGGAATAATGTAGATAGATAGGTACAAATTGACACACATGCTTGGAATGACATGGGGTTTTATTAGAATCAAAAAAATAAAAAAGTTCAAAAAAATTTCCGACAGATGGCGCTTTATCTGATCAGAATAGCAATACTTAGTATAACAAAGTAAGACAAAGCAAAGATGATGTTCTTTACAGGAAATGCTCAATATGTACACCATCATTCCTCAACAATAGCTGTAGTCGAGGAATAATGTTGTGAACAGCACTCTAAAGCACGTCCGGAGTTATGGTGAGGCATTGGCGTCGAATGTTGTCTTTCAGCATCCCTAGAGATGTCGGTCGATCACGATACGCTTGCGATTTCAGGTAACCCCAAAGCCAATAATCGCACGGACTGAGGTCTGGGGACCTGGGAGGCCAAGCATGACGAAAGTGGCGGCTGAGCACACGATCATCACCAAACGACGCGCGCAAGAGATCTTTCACGCGTCTAGCAATATGGGATGGAACGCCATCCTGCATAAACATACTACGTTCCAGCAGGTGTTTATCGGCCAGGCTGGGGATGATGCGAGTCTGTAACATACCGGCGTACCTCTCACCCGTCACGGTAGCAGTTTTTCTGTCCAGCGCCATCTGTCGGTCATTTTGTGAACTTTTTTTTTTTTTTTGTTCTAATAAAACCCCTTGTCATTCCAAACATCTAGGCACGAGAGTGAATATTACGTAATAATGTCTTTGGGTTATTGTTAATCTTTGTTAAATTACAATGTTTGTTTCTGTACCTTGCCGATACTTCAATCATTTTTCATATGTTATTTCATGTATATCTTTTCAGAAAAACAGCTTGAAATAGCAAAATAATTAACAATGGTAAAAGGAGCGCCACAAACAACAAATCGTGTGCGTGGAAGATTTCGTATTATAAACTCAGTGGCGAAAGAATCAAGTTAAATTGACAAATACAGGAAAAATATTACTTCACTGATGAGTCTAGAGCCTTAACTTCTCTTTACAAGCCTCATCGTCAACGAAGTCAATGCGACGACAAATGTATGCAAAAATATCATTGATGTAGCTATTTTCGCCAAAACTGAACACCAGACTCCAGTGAAGCAAGCAACAATGAACCAGTACTGCTGCCCTGCCGAGACTCTGACCAGACGAATCTCATTTTGCACTATTCCTTACCGCAAACGTGGTTACAAACAGTACCGCTAATTAATTTCAATACACCTGTAGATAAGGTCTATTACTGTGGGTATGGCTGAAGAAGCCAAGGAATAGTACAACAGTTGTACACATGTCATGATTTTTCTTTGTGGTAATCGAGATACAATAGTATCCCACAAACAGTGTTGTGTACATAAACGTTATGTACCTACCTGCCGACGGACGCAGCATTTGGTGCACCTATGTTGTTTCCTGTAGTGATGTGATGTTCGCAGCGAACGGCAAGCATTGCTACGATACATAACATGTGGTTCCTACAAGTCAGTTCCTTCGTGAGATTGAAGTGTGTACATCGCTAGTATCTCTCCACGAATGGAGATATCCATAGAAAAACGTTTTGCAATTGTAGCACTTAGCCAAGCAGGTTTGTCTATTCACCAAATTGCGAAACAGTGCACTGTGTGTACAGGGGGAGTGCAATACACCCTTCACCGCCAGAAGGCAACAGGTAGCAATAAGGACATACCATGACGAGGACGACCACGTAAAACAACTAAAAGTGATGATAAATATATCAGAATTACCAGTAAGAGAAATAGTTTCGAAACAGCGCCCCAAATTCGTGCAGAATTGGTAGAAATGAAAACGACAACAATATCTGTTGCAAAAATATAAAGGAGACTGACTGAAGGCGGCTTGAAAGGATGTGTCACAGCAAGAAACCCCCTGCTAAGGCCCATAAATAAACAGAAGAGTCTTGAATGGGCTATAAAACATCGTAATTGGACATCGGAAGAGAGAACGGATGTGTTATTCACCGATGAATCGAAGTTCGAGATTTTTGGAACCAGAGGGAGAATATTTGTTCGCCGATATGTAGGGGAAAGGGTAGCCCATCAGTGTTTTCTACCTACAGTTAAACACGGTGAAGGTTCTATTGTGGTTTGGCGATGTTTTGCTGGAAATAGAGTTGGCGACATTGCGAAAATAGGAGGATGTATGTATCAGCCGGGCGGGGTGGCCGAGCGGATTTAGGCGCTACAGTCTGGAAACGCGCCACCGTTACGATCGCAGGTTCGAATCCTGCCTCGGGCATGGATGTGTGTGATGTCCTTAGGTTAGTTAGGTTTAAGTAGTTCTAACTTCTAGGGGACTGATGACCTCGGAAGTTAAGTCCCATAGTGCTCAGAGCCATTTGAACCAGTACTACCGCGTACTTCAGTATCATGCAGTACGAAGTGGATTGCGCTTAATAGGGAAAGGGTTAACCTTATAACAGGATAATGACCAGAAACATCGGTCGGCATACTGTACGAACTACATTACATCAAAGGAAAAACCGAAAGTACTGATTGATATGGTACTGCCGTCCCAAAGCCCCGATCGTTCTCCTTTTGAAATGGTCTGGGTGAAGTGGACAGAAGTATCAGGGGAGTTAATATATTCAACAAGGAACATCTCTGTAATATTGTTCAGGATGTGTGGAATCATAGAGATTCACGATACCTACAAAAGCTGATTGGCTACATGCCTCGAGTTTGTGCGACAGTCATCAATTCCAAAGGAGGAGGTAAAAGATAGGGTGCCCAAAAGGAATGACGCAATTTTAAATAGAATTATTTACTAGGAAGAAGGCTTTAACTCCAACATATTGCATACCAAATTACTCAGAAAAGACAGAAGTGTATAAAAATCCATCATAAATGTTCAATAAGTCCTCCATTGGCTGCACGGACGACATCTAGCCGTTAGCCGAATTCATCTCAAACTGGGCGTAAGGTGTCTTCTGTCACTGAAACTACAGCAGCTGATATTCTGGTTTTCAGTTCATCAATGTCACGAGGTATGGGAGGAACGTAAACACACTGTTTAACATATCCGTTCAGGAAGAAATCACAAGTTGTTTTCATGGGACGTAGGAGGCCAAGAGTGTAAAGCCTGGTCTCGCGGTCCAGTACGCCCTATCCAACGTTGAGGCACTTTGACATTGAGGAAACTGCGCACGTTGTTGTGCCAGTGCGGTGGTGCTCCATCTTGCTGATAGATGAAATTGTCAGAGACAAGTTGTGGTAATAACCAGTTCTGTAGCATTAAAAGATATGATTGTCCTATTACGGTTTCTTTCTCGAAAAAGTAGGGTCCATAAACGCTGCTTTGGGAAACAGCACAAGAAACATTCACTTTTGGTGAATCACGTTCTTGTTCAATTGTTTCATGAGAATTTTCGAGCCCCTATATACGCACGTCATGACGGTGAACCTTACCGCTAATATGGAAAGTTGCCTGGTCACTGAATATCAACTGTGACATAAAAGTGTCATCTTCCATGCCTTCTAGAATAGCATTGCTGAAGTCCACTCGCTTCACTTTGCCAGTATCTCGAAGAGTACAAGTTGTAATCGATATGGTTTGAGGGCTAAAGGACGCCGTAACACACGCCACACTGTCACGCGTGGTAACTTTAAGTTCTCGGTTAGCACGACGCGTAGAAATAACGTTTGATTTGTGTTGTAAATCTGAAATACCAGAGTGTACTGAAATTAATGAGCGGTAGTGTACATACATATATACATACTTATTGCAGAGGCTAATGCATTGTCGATGCAACCGATCTCTTCCGTCACTGAATTCGTTTCAATTCCTTATAATACATTCTATGCTCTTCTCGAGGTCTTCCACATACTTCCTCTCTTTCGCAGCACTTTCCGTTTAAGAATGTTGATCGAAGTGTTGCGTCTAATGGCCTGTCGAATAAGTTTCATTTTTCTCTTTTTCACTTCCTTTAATAATCTTCTCTCTCCGTTGATTTCTCTTTAGGTTTCCAAGTTGGTTTTCCATTCCGTCACACACAGACACACACACACACACACACACACACACACACACACACACACACACACACACACACACACGGCTACGCAAAGTGCAAATTCCAGAAACCAGACAGGTTGCGTAATGGGCTGCAAGTTGAGAGTTCCATAAGCAAAATCAAAGGCCGGACCAAAAAAATTATTCGTTACCCAACTTATTAGTAGTCAACCGAATTAAAGTGCGTTTCTATATCAACTGCCGTGATCTGTGCCGTTGCGGTTCCGCGATTCCAGCCGAAGTTGGCGGAAGCGAGCAAAGACGCTTCTCTCATCGCAAATATATTATGACGAATATTCTGGTTCTAACACGACAGGGATGGATGAAGGCCATGATCATTCGTAATAATTACGTAATGAATACTTATCCAAGCAAAGCACAAACTGAACACGTGGTCAGACCGTCCAGTATCGTAAACGAGGCGGGATCGAACAAAAAACTAACACAAAATTTACAAAAATTACGAGAGAAAATAAATTGATTACACTAAAAATTGCACTATTGAGTTCGTGTATTGTTTAACTATAGTGCCCATGTCTCCACTAAGCCGAGAGCCACCCTCACATGTCCCTCACATGTCACGTGGTATGAGCAATAACGACCAGTGTTCGCACATAGAGAGCCACCTGAAAATTTACAAAACCTGCAGAAAACGCGCCACTCTCATTGCAGAAAATTTATCTTAATCTTTTAACATGAAAGAACGTTACAAAAGCGAAATACTATTACTACTGCCACTCTCATTCTCTGTCTGCACGACACGTGGCGCGAACACAACACCTAAAGAAACACATCAAAATTCACAAAATAATTACGTAAAACTTACAGCAGCACAACTCTTATCTTTAATCTACAGCACTTCCTTTCCTTACTTGCTCACAGAATACATTCCTGGACACTGAAACTGCCACGTGGAAAATCGTGCCAAGATGCGTTCCGATAACCATCACATCGCACCACATCAGATATTAATTTCTCACTACAAAATTTATGCTACGAATTGAAATCATTTATACTATAGCGAAAAACAGGCGTACTGCTATCTGCTGTTCGTCTTAACAGCCCAAGTGCTACTTGCTCATACAAATACAAAGTCGTTACGACTGTGACCTAGAAAACCACTCAGTCTGCCAAAATTAGAACAATTATTGCCTCGTTCAGTACTTCTACACTTAAAATGAAGCAAACTGCAACGCCTAGAAACGTGTCAAGTACAATATCGTAATTTAACCACATATTACTATACTGCAGAAGCAACGCCTCCGCGGCTCGTCCTGTCTCCAGCGCGCTCCAGTTAACAATAACACTCCAGAGGGCTCCTGGCTGGACCGAACGTCCCTTTTTCTAATCACACGATCTCATTAGCTGTAGGCCGACCAGTGTGTTCTCTACTCTACCTAACTGATCCGTCTCAAGCATCGCAAGCCATTCCTGTTTTGAGCCTCAGTAGTTTCTGCATTGAGAAGCCTGCTGCCCTACCACCTATCTTTCAGGTAGCTACACCCTTCTAGTTCTTATTTATTTCACAGATCATTACGCTCACACACATAGCAGGAAGATCATGGAAAGGATCAGGAATTGTGACCAAGCACTCTCTTCATCGAGAAAAAAAAAGGTTCTTTCCATTCTGCGGGCTTTCCAAAATAAGAATGAAATGTGGAGGTGTCGCGCCAAACTGTGTACGCTCTGACTCAGAGTTAAAATATTAAAATGTTCTGGCTAGTTTCATTGTCTAGGGGCTGGGATACGTAGTTGCCACATTACAAGTCAAATACGGCTGAGACTACAGTATACACTACGAATATACACACGAATCGAATGGCTGAAGGTTCCTATCACTCAGCAGTTGCGAAATTTGAACGTAACATAGACATTTATACATGAAGGACTGCAATTAAATAAATTCTGCAGGCACTATTTTAACGACTTTAAATGATGAGTACGGTAGCTGAAGTACCTTTAAGAATATCCATTATTACTGTAAAACCCTTATTGGTGTCGATGGTCAACCAATTAAATAAAATATAAGTTGAATAACACGGAAGCAATAGATTCCTACTTCACGTACTTAGTTATGAACAACAACATAGCTCGCGAGACATTCACTACTGAACGCGTATTACGTCTTCACTGCAGAAGCCACGGAAGTCTCACAAGTGCACAAGTCGGCCCTATGAAATACACTCCTGGAAATTGAAATAAGAACACCGTGAATTCATTGTCCCAGGAAGGGGAAACTTTATTGACACATTCCTGGGGTCAGATACATCACATGATCACACTGACAGAACCACAGGCACATAGACACAGGCAACAGAGCATGCACAATGTCGGCACTAGTACAGTGTATATCCACCTTTCGCAGCAATGCAGGCTGCTATTCTCCCATGGGGACGATCGTAGAGATGCTGGATGTAGTCCTGTGGAACGGCTAGCCATGCCATTTCGACCTGGCGCCTCAGTTGGACCAGCGTTCGTGCTGGACGTGCAGACCGCGTGAGACAACGCTTCATCCAGTCCCAAACATGCTCAATGGGGGACAGATCCGGAGATCTTGCTGGCCAGGGTAGTTGACTTACACCTTCTAGAGCACGCTGGGTGGCACGGGATACATGCGGACGTGCATTGTCCTGTTGGAACAGCAAGTTCCCTTGCCGGTCTAGGAATGGTAGAACTATGGGTTCGATGACGGTTTGGATGTACCGTGCACTATTCAGTGTCCCTTCGACGATCACCAGTGGTGTACGGCCAGTGTAGGAGATCGCTCCCCACACCATGATGCCGGGTGTTGGCCCTGTAGCCGGCCGAAGTGGCCGTGCGGTTAAAGGCGCTGCAGTCTGGAACCGCAAGACCGCTACGGTCGCAGGTTCGAATCCTGCCTCGGGCATGGATGTTTGTGTTGTCCTTAGGTTTTAGTTTTAAGTTCTAGGGGACTAATGACCTCAGCAGTTGAGTCCCATAGTGCTAAGAGCCATTTGAACCATTTTTTTGTTGGCACTGTGT
Source organism: Schistocerca americana (assembly GCF_021461395.2). Taxonomy (NCBI): domain Eukaryota; kingdom Metazoa; phylum Arthropoda; class Insecta; order Orthoptera; family Acrididae; genus Schistocerca; species Schistocerca americana. The sequence goes on along the minus strand of NC_060125.1, from coordinate 264,255,358 downwards.
GCCTCGGTCGTATGCAGTCCTGATTGTGGCGCTCACCTGCAAGGCGCCAAACACGCATACGACCATCATTGGCACCAAGGCAGAAGCGACTCTCATCGCTGAAGACGACACGTCTCCATTCGTCCCTCCATTCACGCCTGTCGCGACACCACTGGAGGCGGGCTGCACGATGTTGGGGCGTGAGCGGAAGACGGCCTAACGGTGTGCGGGACCGTAGCCCAGCTTCATGGAGACGGTTGCGAATGGTCCTCGCCGATACCCCAGGAGCAACAGTGTCCCTAATTTGCTGGGAAGTGGCGGTGCGGTCCCCTACGGCACTGCGTAGGATCCTACGGTCTTGGCGTGCATCCGTGCGTCACTGCGGTCCGGTCCCAGGTCGACGGGCACGTGCACCTTCCGCCGACCACTGGCGACAACATCGATGTACTGTGGAGACCTCACGCCTCACGTGTTGAGCAATTCGGCGGTACGTCCACCCGGCCTCCCGCATGCCCACTATACGCCCTCGCTCAAAGTCCGTCAACTGCACATACGGTTCACGTCCACGCTGTCGCGGCATGCTACCAGTGTTAAAGACTGCGATGGAGCTCCGTATGCCACGGCAAACTGGCTGACACTGACGGCGGCGGTGCACAAATGCTGCGCAGCTAGCGCCATTCGACGGCCAACACCGCGGTTCCTGGTGTGTCCGCTGTGCCGTGCATGTGATCATTGCTTGTACAGCCCTCTCGCAGTGTCCGGAGCAAGTATGGTGGGTCTGACACACCGGTGTCAATGTGCTCTTTTTTCCATTTCCAGGAGTGTATTTCTACCTCCCGCGACTACGCGCAAACTGCTCCACTCACCAAGTCTTTCCCGTGACTGTATGTCACTGCTCCATATCCAGCCTTTCCCGCGACGGTGCATCCGTCGCGCTGTACTGTCCAGGACTCTCTCGTGTCCTCTCCCGTACTGTCCGGAACTCCCCTGTCCTGTCTCGAAACGATGCTTCTCCCTTACTTCCATACAGTCTCTCCACATGCCACTCTGCCACTGGCTAGAGCGCACCCACCCTATTTCCAAGCCAACGCACACCCACAGACATAATAAACACATTCGAAATACTGGATTTACATTTAAATAACTTGAAATTAAATAAATATTCCTGCGGCTGGACCATAAACACGCTCTAACATACATCATAAAATACTTAAACAAATCAAATAAACACATATCAAAGGAACAGAAACCGAAAGTAGGCCAGTAGCCTAATGTCTCTGTGCTTTCTAAAATACGGTAAATATTTGACCAATTTCTTCATGAATAGTATATATCGGATATAAACAAAGACACAGACGAAAAAATATATTTATAAGCACACAGCTACCGTTTCTTTGCGTAACTGTGGAGTACTTATGGCCTGACGCGATTAATAGTAATTAGCCACTATGACCTCCGATAGCTCATGTACTATTCACGTTACATGCCTGTAATTCATATCAATTTAAGTTTACACTAATAGATTTCTAAAGACATGTCGATTGACCACATCGGATGAACCGTTTAGATTTTGGAAATTCGTTGCTGGGTGTTACTTGTATAATTTACAGTCAGATACCAAACTTTAAACTAATAAAGATACTGAAAATCTGATTACACCATCAGAATCGTCGTGCGAATGATGGTAATGTACATGTTTCTTTTTCAGGTATTGTGTTTCCTGTAGCTATTATTAAATTCTGCATGAACTGTGGAATGTCTGCCATTATGGTTTCACAAAGTCAGTCATCTTTGGCACTCCAAGCATACATATCTCCTTCATCGACACAAAGCACAGTCCTCGACACAGCATCAACATGGAATTCCCAGCCACGCGGTCCGCCTGGACCATGCGCTCTGGCTAACCCTCTTGCTCTGGCTAACATTCGGCACCAAGCGCTTGCTGACGAGCCCCGGCTAGCCGAGCGGCCCGTGCGGCCACGCCAACACCGAACTCAGAATAGTTTCAGCGTGCCGCAATTCGCCTGTTACGTCACAAATCCTATGTCGATGTGTTGGGATACGCAAAAAAAAGACGGATGTTACGTTGATAGTAACTTGTAACGTTAATAGTAACTTATAATCAACTAAGTAATTCATTTTCTTTCGCAGTTGTCATTCATGTTGCTCAGAATTGACTTTCGTCAATGATGCATACTACTAGTACCACTTGAAAGTGCGAAAGCCAGATTGCATTTTTCTAACTTTCAACACCACTGAGTAATGTATTATACAGTGGAAACTGTGTCTTGGTACGTCCTGGAAAATTAAAACGTTGTGTTAACCAGGTCTCGCATGTCTTTCCTTGCCTTCTGCAGGCAAATTCTCTAACCTACTAAGCTATCCAGGCACCACTGAGGAACCGGCTCCACAGCCCTAATTCTGTCATCATCTGTCTCATACTTTCCCGACTTTTCACGCGTCATTATCTATGGTTCAAATGGCTCTGAGCACTATGGGACTTAATTGCTGAGGTCAACAATCCCCTAGAACTTAGAACTCCTTAAGCCTAACTAACCTAAGGACATCACACACATCCATGCCCGAGGCAGGATTCGAATCTGCGACCGTAGCGATCTCGCGGTTCCAGACTGAAGCGCCTAGAACCGCTCGGCCACTCCGGCCTGCTCATTATACACTCCTGGAAATTGAAATAAGAACACCGTGAATTCATTGTCCCAGGAAGGGGAAACTTTATTGACACATTCCTGGGGTCAGATACATCACATGATCACACTGACAGAACCACAGGCACATAGACACAGGCAACAGAGCATGCACAATGTCGGCACTAGTACAGTGTATATCCACCTTTCGCAGCAATGCAGGCTGCTATTCTCCCATGGAGACGATCGTAGAGATGCTGGATGTAGTCCTGTGGAACGGCTTGTCATGCCATTTCCACCTGGCGCCTCAGTTGGACCAGCGTTCGTGCTGGACGTGCAGACCGCGTGAGACGACACTTCATCCAGTCCCAAACATGCTCAATGGGGGACAGATCCGGAGATCTTGCTGGCCAGGGTAGTTGACTTACACCTTCTAGAGCACGTTGGGTGGCACGGGATACATGCGGACGTGCATTGTCCTGTTGGAACAGCAAGTTCCCTTGCCGGTCTAGGAATGGTAGAACGATGGGTTCGATGACGGTTTGGATGTACCGTGCACTATTCAGTGTCCCCTCGACGATCACCAGTGGTGTACGGCCAGTGTAGGAGATCGCTCCCCACACCATGATGCTGGGTGTTGGCCCTGTGAGCCTCGGTCGTATGCAGTCCTGATTGTGGCGATCACCTGCACGGCGCCAAACACGCATACGACCATCATTGGCACCAAGGCAGAAGCGACTCTCATCGCTGAAGACGACTCGTCTCCATTCGTCCCTCCATTCACGCCTGTCGCGACACCACTGGAGGCGGGCTGCACGATGTTGGGGCGTGAGCGGAAGACGGCCTAACGGTGTGCGGGACCGTAGCCCAGCTTCATGGAGACGGTTCCGAATGGTCCTCGCCGATACCCCAGGAGCAACAGTGTCCCTAATTTGCTGGGAAGTGGCGGTGCGGTCCCCTATGGCACTGCGTAGGATCCTACGGTCTTGGCGTGCATCCGTGCGTCGCTGCGGTCCGGTCCCAGGTCGACGGGCACGTGCACCTTCCGCCGACCACTGGCGACAACATCGATGTACTGTGGAGACCTCACGCCCCACGTGTTGAGCAAAATTGCGGTACGTCCACCCAGCCTCCCGCATTCCCACTACACGCCCTCGCTCAAAGTCCGTCAACTGCACATATGGTTGACGTCCACGCTGTCGCGGCATGCTACCAGTGTTAAAGACTGCGATGGAGCTCCGTATGCCACGGCAAACTGGCTGACACTGACGGCGGCGGTGCACAAATGCTGCGCAGCTAGCGCCATTCGACGGCCAACACCGCGGTTCCTGGTGTGTCCGCTGTGCCGTGCGTGTGATCATTGCTTGTACAGCCCTCTCGCAGTGTCCGGAGCAAGTATGGTGGGTCTGACACACCGGTGTCAATGTGTTCTTTTTTCCATTTCCAGGAGTGTATATAGATTTCTTATCTGGCACTCCTGGAAGAAACGATTCTGCCGAGAAATTTCTTGGCAACAGCCTATGGGGTTGTTTCAAGTATTAATCATGCACTCTGCAGCGGAGTGCTGAGCCTTCTGAAAGTGAGAGACAAGAAAACTGTGTGCCGGACTGCAGCTTGTACCTGCAAACCTAGCCTCCTGACATTTGAGATATCGAGGCGTGCCTCACGACTCGCCCTCTTAGCTTCATTTCTGCTAGTATGTCTCCACCACTGTCTGAACTTTTTAGAGCTATGAGGATCGCGTCGCGAATCGCACCTGGATAGCTGAGTCGGTTAGATCATGCCTACAGAGGCTAAGATTGTGAATTCGAGGCGCAGTCCAGCATACAGGTTTAATCTGTGAGGAAGTACGAAACCAGCGCAGATTCTGGTCCATAGTAAATTATTCATTCTGTAATGGTACAGTGTTCCCTGTGCATATCATGCTGGCACTGGAAGGTCACATACAGGGGGCGTACAAAAACATGGAAACACCAAATTCACAACACATTATCTTACATAATACGATGTAGGGAAACGATTGGCTTGAAACCAGCTTACGGTCGTCTCGGATAGGAAAAATACGGGTCCTGTATCGTTGTCAAGGGAATCTAATACCATTCTTAATGGAAAATAGTGGCAGGCGACGTTGGTGGAGGTGAGTAGCGATCATGAACCTTTCTCTTCAAAGTAGATGGTGGTGGTTAGTGTTTAACGTCCCGTCGACAACGAGGTCATTAGAGACGGAGCGCAAGCTCGGGTTAGGGAAGGATTGGGAAGGAAATCGGCCGTGCCCTTTCAAAGGAACCATCTCGGCATTCGCCTGAAACGATTTAGGGAAATCACGGAAAACCTAAATCAGGATGGCCGGAGACGGGATTGAACCGTCGTCCTCCCGAATGCGAGTGCAGCGTGCTAACCACTGCGCCACCTCGCTCGGTTTCAAAGTAGACCACAAAGACTCAGTAGTATTGAGGGCTGGCGACTGTGGTGGCCAGTTACACGCCACAGTTCGTCCCAGCACTCATAAAACCGGTCTTGGACGATGCGAGCTGTGTGAACAGGGGCTCTTCTCATCTTCGAATACATCACCACAGCGGAACAAACGTTGTACCACGGGATGGACCTGCTCTGCCAAAATGATCACATAATCTGAGGCATTAATCCGACTTTGCTGTGTGCCCACAGGGCCAATGGAATACCACAACATAATCATCAAGAAATCTCGCCATTGTCACTCTTGTGACGTAAACTTGGCCAGAAGTTAGAAATAATGTGCAGCAAGTTTCCTTCTGGATTGTTGCATAGCCCAGTTTTTATGACCCCGGCACAACGTTTTCTTTTTAAGGCAATTTACTTCACTAATGGGAATTCCAGCTCGTGCCTACTTATAGAGCTCCCTTTTTGTTGTTTTGCTGCTGACGGGATTGACGAGAGCGACATTCAGTTCTGCAGTGAGTTCTGCAGCTCTCGTCTTCGTATTTTTCATCAAAATTCTCTTCAATGACCGTCTTACACGATCACTTACACACACTATCAGTAGTTCTAATGGGATGTTGTCTACTCCCGGGGCCTTGTTTTGACTTAGGTCTTTCAGTGCTCTGTCAAACTCTTCACGCAATATCATATCTCCCATTTCATCTTCATCTACATCCTCTTCCATTTCCATAATATTGTCCTCAAGTACATCGCCCTTGTATAGACCCTCTATATACTCCTTCCACCTTTCTGCTTTCCCTTCTTTGCTTAGAACTGGTTTTCCATCTGAGCTCTTGACATTCATACAAGTGGTTCTCTTTTCACCAAAGGTCTCTTTAATTTTCCTGTTAGCAGTATCTATCTTACCCCTAGTTATATATGCCTCTACATCCTTACATTTGTCCTCAAGCTATCCCTACTTAGCAATTTTAAACTTCCCGTCGATCTCACTTTTGAGCCGATTGTATTCCATTTTGCCTACTTCATTTACTGCATTTTTATAACTTCTCCTTTCATCAATTATATTCAATATATCTTCTGTTACCCAAGATTTCTGCCATCCGTCGTCTTTTTACCTACTTGATCCTTTGTTCCCTTCACTATTTCATCTCTCCGAGCTATCCATTCTTCTTCTACTGTATTTCTTTCCCCCATTCTTGTCAATCGTTCTCTAATGCTCTCCCTGAAACTCTCTACAACCTCTGGTTCTGTCAGTTTATCCAGGTCCCATCTCGCTAAATTCACATTTTTTTGGCAGTTCCTTATATTTCAATCTACAGTTAATAACCAATAGATTGTGATCAGAGTCCATATCTGCCCCTGGAAATGTCTTACAATTTAAAACCTGGTTCGTAAATCTCTGTTTTACCATTATATAATCTATCTGACACCTTCCAGTATCTCCATGTCTCCTCCAAGTATACACCCTTCTTTTATTATTCTTGAACCAAGTGTTAGCTATGATTAAGTTATGCTCTCTGCAAAATTCTACCTGGCGGTTTCCTCTTTCATTCCTTATCCCCATTCCGTATTCACCTCTACGTTTCCTTCTCTTCCTTTTCCTACTATCGAATTCCAGTCACCCACTATTATTAAATTCTTGTCTCCGCTAACAATTCGAATAATTCCTTTTATCTTATAATGCATTTCATCAATCTCTTCGTCATCTGCGGAGCTAGATGGCATATAAACTTGTGCTACTGTGGGAGGCGTGGGCTTCGCATCTATCTTGGCCACAATAATACTTTCACTACGCTGTTTGTAGTAGCTTACCCGCGCTCCTATTTTTTTTTATTCATTATTGAACCTACTCTTGCATTACCTCTATTTGATTCTGTATTTATAACCCTGTATTAACCTGACAAAAAGTCTTGTTCCTACTGCCACCGAACTTCGCTAATTCCCACCATATATAACTTTAACCTATCCATTTCACTTTTTAAATTTTCTAACTTACCTTCGCGATTAAGGGATCTGACATTCCACGCTTCGATCAGTAGAACGCCAGTTTTCTTTCTCCTGATAAGGAGGTCCGCCTGGGTAGTCCCCTCCCGGAGATCCGAATGGAGGACTATTTTACCTCTCGAATATTTTACCCAAGAGTACGCAATCATTATTTAACCATACAGTTAAACTGCATGCCCTCTGGAAAAATTACGGCTGTAGTTTCCCCTTGCTTTCAGCCGTTCGCAGTACCAGCACAGCAAGGCCGTTTTGGTTGATGTTACAAGGCCAGGTCAGTCAATCACCGAGACTGTTGCCCTTGCGACTACTGGTAATGCTGCAGTCCCTCTTCAGGAGCCACACGTTTGGCCTCTCAACAGATCCCCCCCCCCCAATTGTGGTTGCATCTACGGTGCCGCTATCTGTATCGCCGAGGCACGCAAGCCTCCCCTCCAACGGCAAGGTCCATGGTTCATGTTGTTGTTACATCCTTCATTTTCATCAAACCAATTATCGCAGCAGTCAAATCAACAAGAAAAGAAGTGAAAATAATCCAGATATTTTTGATGAACATGAGGACCTAATAATAAGGTTTCCCTGGCTTTAAGATATCCAGATTTGAGCATTACTGAGCCATCGTCTGTGCCAGAGAACATACTTAAGAGACCTCCAACGTCTGCCAAGGACATGAAACATTATTTTCCTCGGACGGTACAATATCTATTGAATAAAGGTTCAGAAATTACTTACATTAATTTCCATGACGATTCATCTCACTTTCGTTGCTTTTATTGACCCAGAAGCGGATTATTTTTTGCAACTGATGTAAGTCGGTCTTCGAAAATTTTACGACACAGGAGAGAATGAGGTACAAATTTGTAAGTTGCTTAAGAAAGATACGTTATTTTACAATTTAAGGGACGAATATAAACCTGTCTTCCTGACTGATCAATGCTTCAGATACATTGTAATTTTACTCTCGTATTACAGTAAAACTTTACAACTGCATCTAAGTTCTTTTGAATGGTTTTCGTATTTTTGCGACAGCGCTGAGGAATTCTCTCCCAGATTAAATGGAATTCTCAAGAGTCTGTATCTCAGCTTCTCTGGATATTTGTAGGTACTGGGCACAAAGGACAAAAATTGTTTATGGTGGCAGCAGTGCATGAGAGAATTGACCCTGAGTGTCCGTTCCGAGAGCCCCATCGGACGAGCTTTCTCTGTACTTTGTCCGCTATAAACCCTTGAAGGGTGAATCTTGCTTTTAGCAGACAAATCCTCACAAGCTGCTTCCTAGAACTGATGTTTGCTGAACAGCTCTCGTAATAATCCCAGCAAAATTTAATATCCTACGTAATAATCTGCCTTCAAATACACGAACACCTATATCGAGTTCAAATACCTGCAGGAATATAAATCCCTCCATAACACCCGGCATGCATTCTGAAGCAGCGATCATGTGATATCAAAGCCGTCCTCTTCTCGCATCACATCATAAGAGCCATGTATTCAGATTGTGGATGTATGTCTAGGAAGAGGGATGAAGAGGTGCGTGTCTGGGTGTATTAATGTTTCCGTAGGCAACAAAAAACGTTTTTCTATGAAGGTAATAATCGTCTTGTCTCACAGTGTGATAAATGTATTAACTCTCAGAGCGATTACGTTTTCAAATAACAAACAGGTTACTTAGCTTCCCAACTGTCTCGTTTTCATTTGACTGCCTCAGTTTTATTTTTCTACTCTGCAAATGCTGCATAGAATTTCGTAGGCCATTTCGCTTCTTAACTATGGTCCGCCATCCAGGATGCAGTAAGGTTGACTACTGCTGTATATTTCTACTTCTTCTAACAAATTTACCAGATATCCTTTCTCATCAAAGTGTAGTCTTTCTAAGTCTTTCTCGATATTCTCTGTGCTTTCACGTTGTGGGAGTTGAATCATGTAAGTTGTTTAGCCCAAGTGTATTCAAGGGTTCTTTTATCGTGGAGCTCCTACCAGTTTGCCCAATACAAAATTCGGTGAACACAGGTACGTATGTGGCCCACTCTGAAGCCTTTGATCAACAAGAGTAGCGTATTATCAGAAGAGAGAAGATGTTCTCTGTTTTCTGCAGACACATTTCTGCTACTGTACGAATAACACATGTACCACAGTTTGAGAGTTCAATAATGCACCAACAGGAAATGTACTACAAAGTTGAAATAAGTGGGACATTACAAATCTTGTGGGCAAAACACCGATTCACTATGAACTTCTTGCTGTTTATGGATAAAATGAAATGTCACGTTCAGCCGTAGTGAAATGGTGCCAACAATTTGACCGATCCACACAGACATGGGGGATGCTGATCACGAAAGAAACCCATAGACTTCAACCACAGAATGCAACGTTTACAGAATCAAGGAAGTGATTCGCAGCAGACGCAGATTTCCCAGCGATGACGACTTTCTCGGTTGGTTCCATGACCAACTATAGGATTTATATCATAGAGTATTTGAACGATTCATACAACATCCTGACCATTGATCACAGTGACTTGTGAACTTTGTTCGAAAACAGTAACAAGAAAACAGGTCCATTGGGAGTTTGTTTCTTACATTTCTGGTTTTTTTACATACTTTGGATGTCTCAAACGCTAAGCGACAATTCTAAATTGCTTATTATTCGTGCGCAATGTTTGGTCAGAGTGGCTGTGTCACTGGAAGATGAGCTTGTCTTGTCATCACTGCTTGGCAGCGAGAAGAACCGGAATTCTATCGTTGGAGGAGTAGTGAGACAGACGTCGAGCAGAGTATTCGTGGCAATATAGTTATAAAGTTAAGTGCTTCTGTCTTTAAGTAAAATGATTTGTGTTTGAATATTGCGAAACAGAGAAAAAAGATTCGATTAGTGATTTATAAGAAATGGAGATCTAATGAGGTTAAAACGACATGTGAAGAGGAATGAAGGTAATAACTTTTATTTAGTTGCACTGTAGTAGCTCGTAGTTTGGAACCATTGTTGACTGAGACATCTTTATTTTAAATTTTTCGTTAAAGATCGTGTAATGTTCAGCGCAAGGTATTTTTCACGTTTATTAATTACTTGTCTAATATTTGTCAGAGTAAAAGTATGGTATGAGTGTTACCATTCGTCGTGTTAAAGAATGTTGTAACACGAATTTCATACAAGTAAGAATATATCAGATAATTTAAAAATAGTTTGTTGAAGAAATATTTCACCTAAGAGCATTGTCCACATACTCGATCCAAGTAATTTTTATTTATAGAGTGTTTCACTCAGTGATGTGTATAAAATAGTTTACTTGTTGTCTGGAGCATTGTGCTAAGCTGTCAGCAACTGAAGTCAGATATTTGCCGCTGGTGCACAGAGAGCAGCAAGCACCACGTTTTCAAGAAATTACATTACGACGTAAGATATATTTTCATTTCAGGATCAGTTATTTTATCCACGCACAGGGACTATTTCATGAACAGCGTTATCAGACAGATGGTTAACCCACAGGGACCACATTGTTTAATTAAAGAGATTAATAATAAAGTTCAGGATTTAATCAGTTTGCACATTTTTAGAAAGATTATAAAACAGGGTCAAATTCTTGTTGTATTCTCGCGGGCAAATATATGTGGTTTCTCTGACAATTGGAAAGTTCAGAGGCGCTCACAGCCAAACAACAGCAAACTAAGAAACTTCCGACATGTGTGTATCATTATCCGTGTCATTTTGTGTAGTGCAGTATTCAGTAAAATTTACTTGGCTTGCCGTAATAACGTGTATCTTATTATTTGATGGTTCTTCGTATTTTACAGAGTTGTGGGGCTGGTGACGGCTGTGTTAAACTACTGTTTGAGGTAGACATGGAGATATTTTGTCTCTGTATTTGCTTTTATTGCTCCTGTTTAGTTTAGTGATGATGGCAGATCAATAACCATCACTGTGAATTTCCAGTAGTGTATCTTCAGTACCCAGATGATTGTAAAATATCGAGCATTGCCCTATAACATGCCATTTTATGTTGTTTGGATAGACATGTTGTACTATTTATTGTGATATCAGTAACAGCAGGTTTTCTGTGTATTAGGAATTGTTCCTGTTTTGCCAAGGCAGTTTGTAGAATATCTGTTTCGTGTGCTACAGAGAATTTTGCATTTTAGTGCAGTTTCTTTAGCTCTTTTACAAAATAATAATTTCTGTTCCATCAAATAGAATAAGAGTACCATTCATGTTTTCCATACCAATACAAGACTCAATACTAACATAGTTGGTTGTGCGCTATTAATGACTAAGATATAAACGGGTCATTTGGAACGTTTATATTCCTAGTAACATTCTTTCTGTCACGACCTAACATTTAGTATGCCTACTGAAACGTAAGGGTTTTAGTATTAGCAAGATGGACCACGGATGGAGTAAATCACGCCACACATTGAGCACCACGAACTTAGACAGAGGTGCCAACCACGTCCGTAGGAAGTGGATATCACTTGTGATAACTTGGTATGTGCTTATCAGGCGTCTGCCTAATTCCACAGGCATTGTTTCTTTTCTGCTACCGCCAGCTTAGGTACCACATGCCGGTTTTAATTCCGTCTTATTTTCAGTCCTTTTTCCTTTCATATTTTTTCATTTTCCCTTAGATAATTTCCTTCTCTAATTTTAATGCCTTACCTCTAAAACCATGCCTTTCTTTTAAGTTTCCATTTTTCATATTGTTTCTAAAATTTTTTAACTTCTCATACACAGATGTTTAAAGATTATTTCGTCACTCAGTTTGCAAAACAGTGTCAAAAGTATCAATTTTATTTTCCGTACTGGTTCTTCTATCTGCTGTGTATAAGTTTGTATCTTCGTTACCTTTTAATTTTCAGGCCTATGTGCATGTTATTAAACCTAACATTTTCCTCATAATTTTCTCTGTAATGCGTTGATTCGGTTAATTTATATTCGAACGCTAGACATTATTTTATGCAGAGAAATTCTTGTCTGACTTCCAAGTTATTACGCAATTCTCACTGAACACTGTTTATTATAACTGCTCTGGGCTATTCAATAAGCCTCTTTCTCTTTCTTGCACCTTTTATAAGATCGTATTTTCATAATCCATTTTCTCACTTTATCATACTCATTTCACTCTTAGATATTCTGATGCTGGGAGCGATAAAAACAGGGAGCGGAAGGTTATTTACAACTTGTACAGAAACCACAGGGCAGTTGTCGGAGTCGAAAAACATGAGAAGGAACATTGCCTGCGAAGCGAGTGAATCAGGATGATAGTCTATCCCCGATGTTATTTGTTGTACATAATGAGGAAGCAGTGCAGGAAACCAAGGACACATTTTGAAAAGTAATTGAAGTTCAGAGAGAAGAATTATAAACTTTGAGGTTGGCAAATAACATTGTGATTCTGTCAGGCTCACCAAAGAAGTTGGAAGAGCCGTTAAGCGGAATAGATAGCGTCTTTAAAAAGGGTGATAAAATTAACATGAAAAATAGTAAAGTGAGGGTTATGTAGTCGAGTTAAATCTGGCGACGATGAGGAATTCAGCTAAGGAAATGAAACATTAAAATAGTAGATGAGTTTTGCTATTTGGGAAGGGAAATAATTGACGACTGCCGAAGTCGAGGGGATATAAAATGCCGACAGGTTACAGCAAGAAAGACACTGTTTGAAACATAAAATTTGTTAACATTTAATATCAATTTAAATGTTGGGAAGTTTTTTGTGAAGGTATTTTTCTGATGTGCAGCCGTTTACGGATGTTAAACGCAGACAATAAGCAGTTCAGGCAAGCAGAGAACAGAAGATTTTGAAATGTGATTCTGCAGAAAAAAATGTAGAATATAGAATGGGTAGATTGCGTTAGGAATGAGGAGGTCGTGAATCTAATTCGAGAAGAAAGAAATCTTTATCATAACGTGACTAAATCTAATAGGAGACATCCTGAGGTATCAAGGAAGCTTCATCTGGTAATGGAGGAACGCGTGGGTTGTAAAAATCGTAGAGGGAGACCAAGAGGTAAATACAGTTAGCAGGTTCAAATGGATGTGAGCTTGGGCGGGTAAAAGTAAATGAAGAGAGCTGCGCAGGATAAAACTATCACAGAGAGCTGCTTAAGACCACTCTTAGGACTGAAGTCCATAACAACAATACAGTTCATTCAGCTATTTAACCTTCTCTATCTGACCTAATTCAGTGATTAAGACTTTGGTGAATTTTTGTGGTAGTGCAATTTTTTTTCAGATTTTGTCAACTTCATTTAGACACTGCTTTGGATATTAAACACTGTATTATTTTGTTGATCGTTCTTGTAATGTGCCTGCTTCTTAGTTGTAACTGAACTGTGATGGAAAGTACTTTTAAGTCACACTGCAGAAAACGAGGCAGACATATATTCGGCCAATGCTGCTACTGTAATTATTTTTTAAAGTGATAATTATTTCAATTTTGTCATTAAAGAACGATAAGATAAAAACGTCGGGATAAGCGATTTGCGCCATTCTTAATGTTCAGTAAAGAGTACACGACTTCTGAATGTTTAAATAGGGTCGAATCACGTCAAGAAGTAATTATATTCTTCGATAAATGCCCTTTTTAGTATATCTCGCATGAACACGAGCTCTCGATATTGCAATAAAAGTCTCTCCAAGCAACCCAGTTTCTATTTGCTCAATCCTTATCCTTCCTTGCCTTGTAAGTGGAATAGTTACTTCGCGTGCACAGTTAAGTTCTTTCGGCCATCAGATAACGACCGGCGGGCCCGCAAGTCACGAGAAATGTGCCTGTTATTAACCCCTAAGGCTTCCCCTCGCGTGCGGCGTGACCAAACGAGTGCTTCCATACTTGGCGGAGGGAAATTATTACATTACACCCTGCAAACGCAGCAGTTCCGTCGTCGGCGCAAAATGATGTCAATTGTCAGCACTTTCTACTCCACCTTTCCCAGAACAACGTGTTGCATTACCGAAAACACAGTACGTCATTATTTCGTTCACAGTGACAGCAGTATCCACGTGTTGCGAGCCCAATATGGTGAGGAAAGTTACAGCGTAACTAATTAGCAAAACATGAAATGAATGGAAACTCGAGAAAACACAAATTGTTACTTTCGCACGTCACATGTCACACACGTGGACGGCTGACCCTGCCCCTTTTTCCCTTTTTTAATTATTTTTGTGCTGAATGTTAGTGTCTCGTACAGATTGAGTGAGACATCTGTAGCATTGCACAAAAGCTGGAACTTATTTTACATTTAATTATAACGTAGTTACTTGCTATAATTTTGACCGCTTAATTTTATATGACAGTCAGAAGCTAATATCTTATTCGCTCTCCCATTTCCCTCAGTCTTCGACGCAGCTCAAATCGACCTTCATCATTCGTGAACGTTTTAGGTTTAAGCGTGCTCGTAGTCAAATGATTTTATGCTACTTAACAAACACGGGCCCAGTTTCAGTTCGTGGCGTGTAGTGAGACCTTTGGGCGTGAGATATCTTTTTTTCTGAACTGTGAACAGTCCTACAGAATTCTCTACACTTTTTTTGGCAAATATTTATGCACTAGCTTTTGTCCGCGACTTCGTCCACGTGAATCTCAAACCTAGATGAATTTTGAAAACTCCTGAGGTTTATTATCGGTGAGAAAAACTTATACAAAATACTGAAGGTGAAGCTGTCAAAAGGGCGCAACGGTAAAGTACTGACGTGTTTGCAAGCACAGATACAGATATTTGAAGTACGGGACACCAATAAACCTTTGTAGGGAAACAGTCCAGTGTTGTATTTAAAGAAATTGAGAAAATTAAAGAATCTCAGCTTATAAACACATCAATTCTTTACCGTTGCGCCCTTTTGGAACCCTCACCTTCAGTTTTTTTTATATAGTTTTGCTTACCGCTAATAAACTTCCGTATTTTTCATAATTCATATGTGTTCGAGATTCATGTGGATGAAGTCGCGGGCAAGGCATTATTACTACTCGACAAACTAAGCGACGGTAATAGTTACATCAATTGAAAAATGAATTCTAGAATGAAAGAAGTTACGAACGAAGATACTAATAAGATGGTTCAAATGGCTCTGAGCACTATGGGACTTAACATCTTTGGTCATCAGACCCCTAGAACTTAGAACTACTTAAACCTAACTAACCTAAGGACATCACACATCCATGTTCGAGGCAGGATTCGAACCTGCGACCGTAGCGGTCGCGCGGCTCCGGTCTGAGCGCCTAGAACCGCGAGACCACCGCGGCCGGCTACTAATAAGAAATCACAATAATTGTAACCTTCTGTTATATCGATAAGGCACAACGAAAAGCTCTGAACAAATGTACGAATGTGATTTTTAGTGTCAACTCGACAAAATTATCAATGATAACAGCCAATTCGACAAACTTACCAACGCGAATGGAAGCGTCAACGCGACAAACTTGTCGACCACAATAGTTTGAACGATTCAAAACTGAATTCATGAATGTATGTGGATGAAGGGGTTAGGCTGTTAACATAATTATTATGATGATAAAACCATCCAAAATACTACTTTTCACGGATTGTATCATTCCTAACCTGGTTTATTTAGTTTATTTTTGTAAATCTCCTGCTGTCGCAATTATTTTCTTCCAATATAACGAAGTGATCCTTACACAAAGCTAATCGGTATACAATAAAAAAATTGTCAGTGTTACTCATTATCATGGACCACACACGCTTAAACAAAGATGCGATTATGCCACAATTGTTTTCACCAAAAAGTACCTAAAGGTTCCTAAAACAATTTCCCTGTATCTCCAATGGTTTCCGATTTCACCGTACTGACTCAGATAAAGAAAACACTCCGTATGCGTAGGTTCTTCAGCTTCTAGGTGACGTATCAAGACGAAGCAAGTACCAGATTTTAAGTTGGACCTCCAACAACACCATTGCGAAAGCTGTATCCAGTTTCGTGCAGTAGGTTTTGCATGATACACGTACAAACATACGGATAGTCACACACATAGGCAGAGAAACAAAAATTCCAAAAATAATTTTTTTGTCTTCTAATGCTGTTACAAAAACCCCTTATATTAAGTTTTCTTAAATATGTCCTACATACAGACATCGGTCAGGTACGCTTTTATTAAATGAATACATCATACGTTTAAATATCTCGGATACCTTCAAAATTATTCGAACGAAATTTGGCCACCTACTAATTCCATGGATTCCAGGTTTCTCACAGTATTCCATTTCATTATTTGTTTTTAGCCTCTTAAATCCTCATTTTATTTTCATCTTACCATTTCTTTAGAGATCAGATGAGTATAAAAATGGTTTAAATGGCTCTACGCACTATGGGACTTAACATCTGAGGTCATCAGTACCCTAGACTTAGAACTACTTAAACCTAACTAACATAAGGACATCACACACATCCAATCCAGAGGCAGGATTCGAACCTGCAACCGTAGCAGCAGCACGGTTCCAGACTGAAGCGCCTACGACCGCTCGGTCACAGCGGGTGGTGAAGATGAGTACAAAATTCTTTACGATGCCTCAATCGGCTATGTAATTTGGAGGTTATATAAGAGCAAATTGCTCCGTTCTGCTAGATCTTGTGCAACAACGGTGGTTCCGTGTTCCAAATAACAGAGTTTTTGTTGCGTTATGTATGTCACATTCCACGGATCCCGAATTGTTCATATTACTTTACTTCTGTACTTGTTTTTTGTCCTACAAATTCCTTTTTACTTCCATTTCAGAATTTTTCAGTATCATAGTTTTATAGAATTCTGCCGTTTACTTTGTTTGGCTATACTGTTTGAAGGTTTTATTTATCATATTTCGTACCCTTATGCTATACTGGGAATGAAATGCAGACAGACTTTTCTACAATTATCTGAAAGATTTATGTGAATACCATACTTGGTACGTCATTTATCAGTAACTGAAGCTGTAGAGACTAAAGAAGGGAAAGTACGAGGAAAAACGACGTCTGAACAATGAGCGACGGGCATTTCTTATAGAATAGGGCGTAGGATGAGTTGTTCTGAGGTATGACGGTTATCCGGAAAATACTGGTACGATGTAAAGAAACTATTTATCTTCGCATAAAGTAGACTTCAGGTTGGAACAGAACTACTAGGGGCATTCAATAATTAGCGGAACACGTTTTTTTCTCCGCCTATTTCGGTTGAAAACTGCTGAATTTGTTGTGGTACGTCGAAGAATATTCTCGCTTCAATCCTTGTAGTTTCATGAAGTTCCGATAGGTAGCGCGCTATATGTATACTTCAAAATGGCGTCTATATCGGAGATGTGTTCCAAGCAGAGAGCTGTTATTGTGCTTCTTTTGGTGGAAAACCAGAACATCGCAGATATTCATAGGAGCTTGCTGAATGTCTACGGAGACAGGGCAGTGAACGAAAGCACGATGAGTCGTTGGGCGCAGCATTTGTCATTAATGCAACAACGTCGCGCAACCTGTCCGATTTACAGCGTGCTGGGCGGCCGCACACAACTATGACGTCTACAATGTTGAAACGTGCGGACACTCTCATTCGAGGTGATCGATGTATCACAGTCCAACACCTCGCTGCTCTGATGTTAGTGCTGACATACTCGTCCAGTAATTGGGGCACTCAATGGTGTGTGCCCGCTGGGTTACTCCCCACCTAACACTAGGCCATAAAGGGCACCGATATTGCTTACGTGGTACGAGGCTGATGTGCGAACCGGAAAAAAACAGCAACCCATGGTGTGGCGCCACACCGCTTCTCCCCTGAAGAAAAAGTTCAAAGCCGCGCCCTCATCTGGTAAAGTCACGGCGACGGTCTTCTGGGACGTTGAAGGGCTATTTTGTTTCATGTCTTTCCTCATGGTGCAACGCTCAACTCTAAAGTGTATTGTGCCACCATCAGGGTATTGAAGAAAAAACTTTAGCGTGTTTTTCGTCATAAAATGCAAACCAAGTTCTCCTTCTCAATGACATCAGGCCTCACATGAGTTTGTGTACCCGAGAGGAGCTCATAAGACCTCATAGGATTCGTCTTTCTCATCTGCTCTCATCCAGCTCGGATCTCGTATCCTGAGATTGCCATCTGTTTGGCCCGGTCAATGATGCACTCTGCGAGCAGCAGTATGTGGATGATGGGGTGGTTATTGATGCAGTGAGAAACTGTCTCCGACGTCGACCAGTAGAGTGGTACCATGCTAACATACAGGTCTTCCCGGTAAGGTAGCGTAAGGCCATCGCACTGAATGGAGATTACGTTGAAAATTAAGGTTTTTTAGTCGGAAGACTGGAGAATAATATGGTGTATTGGAATCCTGAATAAAACCAACCCACTTTTTTAAAAAAAGGTCTTTTACATTACTTATTGAATGCCCCTCGTATAACCACTTTTGTTGCAGTGTGAAATAAAGAGATACAGTTCCACTTCCCTGTTGAGGAACCAGATCTGCTAGTTTTCGTTTTAACCATCTGTGCACCACGTTAATTCTGGCCAGCCTCATTTCTTCTGGTCTTTTCCTTGTTCAATATTCTCTCATTTTGAGGCTTTGCTACCTTCCTCACTCCTTGTTAGTAATGTTTGCCCAGGATCTGTTTCTGACCTGGAAGCCGGTGAAAGGCTAAATTTATTATTTTAAAACCACCGTGATGTAAATCTTTGATTCCTGTAGTGTTCCCATTTCTTCCAAATCCTTTCTTATCTCTTGGACCCAACGTAGATTCCTTCTCTTGCTCTCACGAAGCTGTATCACTTGACGTGTTGACCTCCACTGGTCCATACCAAGAATGTGTCCGAAGAACACTCTCCTTTTCTTTATGACGTCCGAAATTGTCTCTATCTGCGTGTACAGTTCTTGGTTCGTTCGCCTTCTCTACTGACCGCCTCCCTCGCTCCGAGATCCCAGTTTCTTCCTGTGAATACTACTCTCCCCAAGTCCTAGTCTCTTAACTGTTCCTGTTCCGCTAAGCTCACTCTTTCTGCTGCGTAAGGCTTCAGGACTAATCACTGTGTGGTAATGTCTCAGTTTCGCATTGATCGGATCTTAATGTTAATGTTTATAGTTAATTTGTATGCTACATGCATGTTGCTTGTCCGTGCTTTCTTTGCTTTTTTTTCCTATTAGACAAGTTCCTATACGTTCTCATAGTATTTACATCTCCCCACCATCTAAATTTTCCCTCCTCCTATTATCATCCCTCTAGGAACTGCCGTGATGTTTGTCATACACTGTATATATACTACAAAAGATGCACCTAGAAATACAGATCGGATAAAGATACACCTGCCCTGCAGGTCAAGATGAAGTTAAATACTGAGGTGTATGAAGATAGTGGACACCTTTGAATAATTTGGAAATACTGATAGTGGTCAGCAGAAGCACACACCGGGTACATTAGCTATAATAACAAGTTTTATTCAGTAGCCTAGATCGCAGAAATTGCTGTTTATGAACTGTTTCAGCTTTTACTGTCTTTTTCAGATCTGTCATCAACTGGTCGCGCAACTGTGACTTCAAGTGTAAACATGCCGTTATCACCTTTTATCTATTATTTTGATAGTTTTGTCCTCTTAATGTTTTATTTACTAGGCTTATACACTTTCATTTGTTTAAGATATGTGTTGGAAACACTGGTGGAAGAAGACAACGGGGAAGATCAATTTGTTCCGCAAAATGGAGAACCACGCGACGCCATGTTGACTCTATGGTTACCTTAGAAGACAGACTTCACTCAACCTAATTTTATACCATATAGCTTTACAGAAAACGATAAACAATACTGAGTGGAATACACGTTTTGAAATTCTGGTGGCAGCAAAGTATTATCCAGAGTTTGTACTGAAACCTTATTCTTGTTGTGTGAATAGAAGTACATGGAAGGGACGCAGGTGTTGCAGTAATAAGCAGACAGAAAAAGGAAACCAAGGAAAAATGTGGAAATGGAATTAATGTACAAGGTGAAGAATTCGTTAACTTTCAGGGTTGTTCATGACATTATGAATCTGCCATAAGCGAAAAAAGACTTGGATATCAATTAAGTGAAACAGATAGCGTCTTGAAAAGAAGTTACGAGATTAGCATCGACAAGAGTAATACAAGATCTTCTAGCTCTTTGAGGCTCACCACGAATTCCTATCTCAGAGCAGCACTTGCAACAAACGTGCTGAATTATTTATTGCTTGAATTGAATTCTCTCTCTTTACCTACAATTTTTACCATCTTCACCTTCGTCAAGTACCATGGAATTTATTACTACGTGTCCTTTTTCTTGTCAATGGTCTCCACATGTTCCTCTCCTGCCGAATCTGTGGAGAACTCTATTTCTTATCAGACTAGATAATTCTCAATTCCTATAGCACCACACGTCAGACGCTTCGATTCTAATCTTTGCCGGTTGATCCACAGTTCCTGCTTCTCATCCATAAAATTCTCTCCTCCAATCCTACGCTCTCAGAAATTTTTCCTCAAATTGACACTGATATTTGAGACTAATATGCTTCTTTTGACCAGCAAAGATCTCTTCTTCTATGTTAGCATGCATCTTATGTCCTCCTTGCTTTGTTCGTCATGTGTTATTTTGCCTCCAAGGTAGCATAATTTATTCTCTTCATGTACGTCGTGGTCTGCAGCTTTAATGAAAAGCTTACGGCTTCATATCTTTTATGCTACTCCTCCTTTGTCCAGTTAACTCTGAATCCATACTGTGACTCATTAAAGTGTCCATTCAGTTTAAGATGCCTGCAATTATTCCTCGCTTTCACTGATGACAGTGATTTCATCAGTGAATCTTGCCACTGATAAGCTTTCACCCTGAATTCTTTTATTCACCTCACTGCTTCTGCGATGCATAGATTGAACAATAGGGGTGATAGACTATACCCGCATCTTACATTTTACTTTTTGGGTTATCCAATCTCATTTTTCCCTTTTGGTACGCGAAAATATTGCATGGTATCCGTCTTTTCCCTTCTCTCAAACCATTTTTCCTTGGGACTTCGAATGTCTTGCACTATCATTACCGAGACCTTTCTTAGAAATCGACAACTCCTTCGTACTTTTCTCGATTATTAGTAAATCAAGGGCAATGACAGACCTGCCTCTCTTGTGTTTCCTTCTTCCCCCCCCCCCCCCCCCCCCCCAAAGCCATTCTGGTCGTCATATATTTTCAATTACTTTTTTCGTTTCTTTGTATAGTATTCTTGTCCGCAACTTGGAAGCGTGATCTGTCAACCTGATTGAGCGATAGTTCTCACATTTATCTGTGCTTGACGTCTTCGGTACTCTGTGCGTGATATTATTCTGAAAGCAGTGGCGATGTGTGTCCAGATTTATAGGCGATGTTTTTGGGACGTATAGGTAGAACGGCTCGTATACGTTGCATTAGGTTCAGATACTCCGAGGTGGACGGAGGAACTGTGACAGTGGAAACAAATTAGTGACACAGCATTATACACTTTATTTCCTGCGATACTTAACAAAAGTTGTACAGCTTGAGGACAGAAACAACTAAGCATTGGTTTGCCAGGGCGTGCGTTACTAAATGCAATGTCAACAAGACTATGTCCGTCCTGGGTGCCACACTGTCGATCACTGTAGTAAACACTTGTCCCTATGCGAAGGACACAGGCTGCTCCACTTGTAGAACCAATCTCCCAGGCTGATCTCCAATGTGAACTACAAACTTCAACCACGGAGCTCTGTACTAGAACTGTCGTATGCCGACGCCGATCACAAAGCCCCTGCTGCCTGTGGCCTCTGCTTGTCGCAACGCGAAAGTCCATCTCATTTTTCGGCGGCGCGGAGATTACTGATTAGGCTGCGCTTGTGGTTGGTGGCGAACTTCAGAGCGCCGCCGGTATCTCAGTGCCCCAGCTGTGTTGCGTCGATTGGTGAGGAAACAACAACAAGTTTTACAAATCAATTAGAATAGTCGTTGGTTGCCACTTCCACAGATTATTTTATAAATTGCGAAGGAATGTTGTCTATGCATTCCGATTTGTTTTTTGTCAATTCTTCACAAACTCTACAAAATCTAATATTGGGTATCCTATGTCTTCCATATCGACTCCATTCCTGCTGCTACTATGTCAGGCAGCTCCTCCCCTCCTGCATATAGGCGTTTGATGTAACCATCTCATCCATCTGCTCTCTTCTTAGCTTGTAACAATGGAATTCCTCTTGCACTCTTACTACTGTGGTGTTTGCTTTTATTTTAATTTCTAAAAGATTTACATTGCTGTATGACTGTCTTTTCCTGAAAATAATTGTACGTCCTTGTTTTGTTGATCTATTGAAGTAATTGTACTGCTACCCAAGGTTCCTTCGCATTTATCTTCCTTCTACCAATATTTGTCTACCCAACATCTGTGTTGTCCTTTTGTTGTCTGCAGGAATATACAACTTCAAATTTATCTCACCATTCCTCAGCAATAAAGTATCTCTCATCTTCGCACATTGTGTCTTCTGCCGATGCTTGTCAGCTTTAGGTTACTGTTTATTTTTACCAAATTGGCGAGTGGGAGAACACATGGAAACCATTGACAAGAAGAAGGGAGAGGAGGCTAGGGCTTGGGTTGAGACATTCCGTAGTACCATGGTACCTGAAAGAGCTGAAAAACGTTAGGGAAATACACATACTGGAATATATACAACAAACTATTTAAGAAGTTACTGCAAGTACTACTCTTGGATGATTACGTTCACATAGAGAAAAATCGATGGCCTGCCACATCAAACCAGTCACAAGGCTGATAAAAAAAATAACTTATGAATTTATAATTTGGAAATAGGTGAAATACATCTGATCTGGGCCTTACGTAGGTGGCCCCTAGGCAATCCAGTTGAATTGGCGACTACACTTCCCGTGTGTCAGGCGTAATTTGCAGATTTGCGTGTATGTGCAGTACTCTGACCTCCCGAGGAAACTTTCCGCGTCCGCAAGTTGAATAGCCCAGCGCAGTTACTGCAGTTTAGATATCAATATTCGTAGCCTACTCCTGAGATAGAGGTTCACTGTGGTCTATTAAAAGTATTGTTCCGAATCTAAAGTAGAAGTTGCAGCTTACAATTACTTATCGAATAACTCTCGCGCGAACGTTTCTCCATCTACTACCGTTTGTTACTATTTAGCTCAAACTCAGATAGCTTAAAGCTGTAGTTCTTTTGTTCAGAATTTATATGGTGATTCAACCGGAACAAGGGCAATTGTGATAAAAAAATTAATCTATTGTATATAGGTCTGAAAGAATAGACCACACCAGTCTTCTATATTTTTTCTACATTCTAAATATCACTGAACATAACGTATAAATTTTTAACTTGGGTATCTTTGTATTCGCCTCAATTGAAGTTGCTTTTGTACTCAGATGCTATGGAGTGAAGGAACTATGAATCAAAATATATTGTGTTATGGAGCATTTACTTATTTGAATGTGGAACATGGAAGAACCAGTTTCGTAATATTAGGCAGTTGAACAGTTGCTGAAGGATAGCAAATTCCTCCTCTGTTCTAACCCTTTCATCACAGAGCAGCACTTGCACCATACATCCTCAACTATTTGCTGGATGTATTTCAATTTCTGTCTTCCTCTAACACTATATCTAACTCTAGTGCCATGGATGTTATTCGGTGACGTTTTAATAGATTTCCGATGATCCTGAACCTTATTCTTGCCAGTGTTTTCTACACATTACTTTCCTCATCGTTTCTGCTGAGTACCTTCTCGTTTCTTTCCTTATCAGTCCACCTAGTTTCCAACATTCTTCTGTAGCACCACATCTCAAATGCTTCGAGTCTCTCCCGTTCCAGTTTTCCCAAAGTCCATGTTTCACTACCACACAATGCTGCGCACCAAACCTACTTTCTCAGGTTAATGTCTATGTTTCATCCCACGAGACTTCTCTTAGCCGGGAATGTCCTGTGTGACTGTGTTAGCCTAGCTCTTATGTCCTCGTTGCATCGTCTGTCATATGTTGTTTTGCCTACAAGGTACCAGAATTCCTCAACTTCCCCTATTCTGTGATGACCAGTTTTTATGTTAGGCTTCTCCCTACTCTCATTTCATCTGCTTCTCATTACCTTTGTGTTTTCCTGTTAACTCTCAATCTACATCAATCATGAGGGTGTTCTTTCGGTCCAACAGATCTTCTAATTTTCTTCACTTTCATTAACGACGGCTGCGTCATCAGCGAAGCTTATTATTAATACTATTTCACACAAATGTCAGTCCCACTTTTAAATCTTTATTTTATTATCGTCATAGCATCTTCGATGTATAGGCTGTACGGTAGGTGCTAAAGATTGCATCCATGTCTTATTCTTCCCTCTTGGTTCATATGAAATTTATATATTACCCACCTTTCTCTATAACGGACTCCAAATTTACTATGAATTTCGAACACCTTGCTCTGTTTTACATTGTCGAACGCTTATTCTAGATTGACAAATGCCGTCAGAGTGACTTCATTTTTCTTCATTCTTGATTCTATTATTAAACGCAAAGTTAGAACTTCTTCACTGATGCTGTTATGCTTTCTAAAGCCAAACTGTTGGTCATCTAACAGGACGTGGACTTTCATCTCCATTCTCCCTACCGTTCTTGTCAGCACTTCGGATACAAGGGGTTTTTAAGCTGATAGTGCCATAATTCTCGTAATTGTCTGCTCTTACTATCTTCTGAATTGTGTGTGACGTTTTCCCGAAAGTCTGATGACATATCGCCATTGATTCCACACACCGGCGTTAATCGTTATTTTGTGGCCACTTCTACCAATGATTTTAGAAATTCCCATGGAATATTCTCTATCCCTTCTCCCTTATTTGAGTTTGTGTCTTAGAAAGTTCGTTAAAAATCTGATTCTAATACTGGATCCCCTGTCTCTTCCCTATGGACACCTGTTATTTCATCTATCACATCACCAGACAGTTCCTCCCCCTGATAGAGGCCTTCAGTGTACTCTTTCCACATACCTGCTCCCTCATCTGTACTTAACAGTGGAATTCCCGTTTCACTCTTAATATTACCAATCTTCCTTTTAGTTTCACCGAAGGCTGTTTTGAGTTTTCAATATGCTGTGTCAGTCCCTCCGACAATCATTTCTTTATCGCTTTCTTCACATTTGTCATGCTGCCAATTCGCATTTTCTTCCCTACACTTTCTATTTATTTCATTCCTGACCGACTTGTATTTCTGTATTCCTGAATTTTCCTTAACATTTTTGTTCTTTCTTCTAAATGAAGTATTTCTTCTTTTAGCCATGGTTTCTTCGCAATTACCTTCCTTTACCTGCGTTTATCTTCCGAACTTCTGTGATTGTCCTTTTTAGAGATCACTCTTCTTCAACTGAACTGCCTCCTGAGCTATTCTTTATTGCAGTTTCTATAGTCTTACGGAACTTCAAGTTTATCTCGTCATTCCTTAGTATTTCCGTATCACACTTCTTTGCGCATTGCTTCTTCCTGACTTGTCTATTAAACTTCAGCCTATTCATTATCATTACCACATTTCGATCTGAGTTTATATCTACTCTACCGTATGCTTTACTATCGAATACCTTCTTTCGCAATCTCTACCAGACCATGATATAATCTAACTAAAATCTTCTCGTGCCTCCCGGCCTTTTCCTAGTATACCTCCTCCTCTTGTTGTGATTCTCTAACGCAGTATTCACTATTACAAGTTGTGTTTTTTTCCTCTCTCATTCCTGCTACCAATCCCATGTTGTCTCTTAACCTGTTCCTCAACTCCTTCGCCTACAACTCCGTTCCAATTCCCTGATGACTGTTAGAGTTTTCTTTCCCTTTACGTACTGGATTAACCGTTCAGTTTCCTCCAATACATTCTCTATCTCTTCATCTTCTGCTTGCGACGTCGATATGTTTATCTATACGGTTGTAGTTAGCGTCGCTTTTGTGTCGATTCTGTTGAGAACAACCTGTCACTGACCTGTTATCAGTAACCCACTCACTGGTCTGTCATCCTATTCATAACGTATCCTACTCCCATTATACCAGTTTCTGCTGCTGTTTTTATTACTCTATACTGATCTGACCAGAAATCTTGGTCATTTTTGCATTTCAGTTGACTGACCCACACTATATCTAAATTGAGCCTTAAAATTTCCCGTTTCAGAAGGACTTCCCTTTTCAGATTTTCTAGTTTCCTTACCATGTTCAAATTTCTTGCTTCATTACGCAACCCAAAACACTATTCTAAATATTAGTACCCACGATTTTGTTTCTGAAGTCGCTATACACGAACTGGTTATAGTAAAATCTTAAGGACGTAGTTTTAGACATATAGGTAGATTGTTCTTCATCTATGTTACTTACTTCTGTAATGTTGTGAACGTTCGCTTCAAAACTTAGAGCACCTAGCCGTAAGAAGCGCGCTTATTGTACCCTCATCAATGATTTACTCTTATTACAGCAAGTTAGGGTACGCCACACTCTGTTATCCGAGAGCCAATACAGACACTGAGCTGTGGCACTTTGGTTGGCATTTGCCCCGATCTCTTATTAATTTGAAAACAACGTGAGTTGGTACGTTATGAGACCCGAACAGACTAGTTATAGGAGGGGCGCGATAAATTTACCACAGTCCCTAAACTACATATCGATAGAAGGATTCGGAATTCTTCGTGTCGACCGTTTTATGTTTCAGATTTGCTGCAACCTTCAGCGATCCCATATTTGTTGCTCTGTAATTGCCCGACAAAGCGTTGTTATCTTGTTTCGGTTGTTTGTGTCAGAGGACGATTAATAGCTTTATAGCAGTAATTGTACTTACACGTAAATGCATCGTGCATAATGACACTCGATCAAAAAATATTTTACTAAATATTTTGAAGATCAGTTTTCTTATACCCACTGCTTTGTAATAAAACAGTCTTCATTTATTTTCAAATTCCTTGGTACAAATACGTGCCGCATTTGAAGATGACTGTCTCTAGAATCCACATTTATAAATCCATGTTTCTTCCGTTATAACATAGTAGATGACCGTACACACGCCGTGCTTTGTAAGTACTGGAAGACAAAAAAACGTTCTCTGTCTCACATTCTCTGTCTCACATTCTCGCTACTTACAACATTTCCCCTAAAATAAGCGGCCAACTTTCCTTATTCAACGTTAGTTAAAATTAAGCACAAATTAAAATATTACTGTCTCAGGAAGCAGTTTTGCTTATTACTGAGGAGGGAGAAACCTCACTCTGAATAAACTCTTAACGTTAGTGACGTCTTCGGATTCGTGTGTTCGTTGATAGATTCATATCATTACAAGATACGCCTGAGAGCCGCGTGCCACACGAATATTCGATTTGGGCGGCGTGCGTTCAGCAAGCCGCACTGCGGTTTAACGACCACTGCATCGGGAATTGCTACAGAAAAGTGAATATAAAAGGACATCACAGGAAAGCAAATTGTGTAACGTTTTTCATCCATAATGGAATCTCAACGCCATTATTTCACAGCAGTTCAAATTTTTGCATTAATAGGTGCCAGTAGGAACGTTCGTTACTTCCATTCGTCAAAATTACAAGATGATCTATTTCCATGATAAAATGTAAACAATTTTCAACCTAAAATCTATAAAGTAATCCCGAGAAGGTCATCCGTTTACAGATGTGTCCAATGACTTCATGTCTTGGACATTATAATCTACCTAGCTACACTAATGTTGTAATTCATAATTAAACCATGCGAACTACGAAAACTTATTTTGTCCTTTACACGAAGTTCACCTGGTGAACGTACAGCACAATTTTTTGTTTCAGAAACTATGTTCAAACAATTACCGTGAGCATCGACGTTATCTGTGACAGTTTAATACATAAATCCTGAGTGGACACAAAACCTTCCAAAACCTCCAGAAACTCTCCGGGACTGCATGTATTCAGATTGTGATTGGGTTCGTTTTTTCAAATGCCCAACGCTACGAATCTTGACGGAATAAATCTCCTGTTGTGGTAGAATATACCAAATATTGAAAAATCCGTGCGTATGATATCGGGGAATCACCGAGAGAATTCAACTGAACGCCCTCTGCCAATCCATACAGCAAAGTTTTCAGTTGGGATGTCTCTCACAGCAACACCATGATTAGGAGATGCTCCATCTTGTTGTCTTGGCAATATTTCCGTAACTGGCTGCAGATTTTCAAAAAGTGGAATATGGCAGACTTCTAACAACACTTATTGAAGCCCATCCAGGTAATCGTAGAACTGACAGTACCGTTTAAAGAATAAGGCCCGGTTAGCCCATCGCTGAAAACCTCTGCATGTACACTCACGCCAGGAGAGTTCCCATTCCCATTTGAAGATTCGCAGAATACCAGTAGCCACAGTTGTGTCTGTTAACTCTGCCTTCACCTTAAGAGTCGCTCGAAAGAATGCTTTTGTAAAACTTTGTTATTCTTGTCGGATAATGTACATCTCACAGAACTCTTTACGCCTGTCCGGATCATCGCCATTTCGGCTTGAAGTAAGGTGTATGGTCTTAAGTCCATCTTTTTCTAAATCCTTAGTGGGTTTTTCCTGCTTTTCCAAACTCCTTGGACGCTTCATTTTGAGATTTAGTCGCTCACTGCACAAAACATTGGACGGCCACATTAAGATTCTCTTCTGTGATAAAGGACTTTGGCGTACCACAACGAAGAAGCATTTTGACCTTTAATTTCTGGATATCTCGCTATGATGGACGTTGAATATTTGGGAACCGTTCCATGAACAAATTACAAACATCACAGTAATTTTGTTCATGCTTCCATCACGTTTGGAAAACAAATACACGCCTTTCTGTAGTTAATTTTCTATCATTGAGTCTCACGTAATGACAAACAACTTAATCTAAAACTGAGTATGTCAACTGATTTATGGATACTAAAGCACTCCGTCTTCAGGCCACGAGTGGCCTACCGGGACCACCCGACCGCCGTGTCATCCTCCGTGGAGGATGGGGATAGGAGGGGCGTGGGTCAGCAAACCGCTCTCCCGGCCGTTATGATGGTATTCTTGACCGAAGCCACTTCTATTCGGTCGAGTAGCTCCTCAATTGGCATCACGAGGCTGAGTGCACCCCGAAAAATGGCAAGAGCGCAAGGCGGCCTGGATGGTCACCCATCCAAGTGCCGACCACGCCTGAAAGCACTTAACTTCGGTGATCTCAGGGGGACTGGTGTAACCACTGCGGCAAGGCCGTTGCCTATGGATACTAAGCACCAGTCAAATTCACAAATGAGTACCACTGCAGTAGGCAAAACAAAGGATTACTAGTGACAACTGACTTACGGCTCCAGGTATGAGACTTTAACATGACCACTGCTTCAGGATCTTAAGGACAAGTGATAAGTATTACCGAACGTGTTTCAACCTTTATGTGGATGGACGAATCATTATTTTTCAGAGGATGAAAGTGCCAATTGTTTTTTTTTTTTTTTGAGGGGGGAGGGGGGGAGGAGACCAGACAGCGAGGTCATCGGTCTCATCGGATTAGGGAAGGAAGAGGAAGGAAGTCGGCCGTGCCCTTTCAAAGGAACCATCCCGGCATTTGCCTGCAGCGATTTAGGTAAATCACGGAAAACCATTCCGTTTATTTAGGTGGTCATTTTCTGCAATAAATGCTATCAATCAATCACATATTTTCCTGCCACCATTTTCCCCCTCCCCTCCTCTCCGCCCACTCCAACATTTAACATTCATACACACGAAAAGCAATTCTGAACGCACAACTGGTGAAACTACGAACAGGTTTACATGAAAAACAATTGTGAGAATTTTTATGAAAGTGAAGTGCAAAGAACGTACATGCAGCAACAGAAAAGGCGAGATCCTAATAGCTGACAGCTCTTGAAGGATGGAAGTGCAACTAATTTCTTTCCGCTGCTACCTTTGCTAGACGTGAGGAAGAAACCTGTCACACTCTTTAAAACTACGATATGCGTAAGACCGAAAAACAAGTAATAACAGTTACGTATGGTGTTTTCGGAAAAGTGAAAAAAATATTTGGGAGGAGGTCTAATTCGAAGAATTGTACTACATGTACAACATGTGTCCAAATTTTATTCGTTACAGAGGAACGGCTGGTAGAATGTAACACAAATACTCACAGAAGGTATTAAGCAAAGGCAAATGATTAAGTTCAGAGTTGATTTTCATGAATTCCACCTCAGACGTCAAAGCACTTTCACAATCTCTTGGCAACATCACGTGTCGGTCTTCTAAGGTCGTATTCGCCTTGTTTTACGAGTGCAGCATTGATCGCAAGCCCAACGATCAATAGTGTCTTGTATACTAATTTGTAGACTTTGGGTTTCAGGCATCTTCAATGGTGAAAGTGGTAAGGGCCAGATACTTACATGGCCAAGAAATGTGACAAATTAAGCCGATCCATCTTCTGGAGGATATTAGGTTAAATTGTGTGTCATTTGACAACTAGATTTAGCAGGGGCTTCGTCATGGGCCAACAAAGTCATCCTTGTAAGCGTGTAACATGAAAGCTGGAAGCGCGTTTTCAAGAGTCTTGATAACGGTACCCTCTGAGACGATGCACTGCACGAAAGACCAACGCAACTGACCGTCATACTACAATTCACATTTATAGAGAGGTGTTCATCAAAATGTGTTTTCACAAATGCATTAGGGTTTTCGTCGGACCACCAATATGAGTTATAGGTGTTATTGATGCCGTCACGAGTAAAGTGGCTTCATCCGTAAAGAGTGGTAATGGGTCTACACGGCAATTTGGAATTAGCTACCGACAAAACTACAATCGTCTACATTGATCTGCGTCTCGGTCGTACTGAATCCGCTGTGAATGATATGACTGGAGTTCGTGCTTACGTTAAGTATGCGAAGTTCTTGTATGCAGAATATCGATAGGTGTAAAAATTCTGTGTGCTTGTTGAAGGACTATGTCGTACGAACTGAATAATTTCTTCTACTTCATCTAGACACCGTTCATTTACATACAAAAATGAAATAAAACTGCAGTGAACAGTGGCAGTCTCACGCTGTTTAACGGGAACACGAGCAAACCCTATTAAATCAGGCACTCTGCGTTTAGGATATCTGCTACCATATCCTATACAAGGAGCAGCAACATTTCCATTAAAAAACTCGTACACAAATACCACCTTGATGGTCTCAGCTATCTTGGATGCGCGCGGGATACTTGACACATCCAGCAGACTTGGCCAGCATACCACAATCATAATCGCGGTAGAGAAGTGCAGTTACGTAAACTCATGCACAACTTGGCGACCATCCCTTCAAAACAAAAACGACAGTCGGCCTGTATGGCCGTAGTCGAAGAAACTTTTCCAATTCTGACATTAATTATCGATTTTCGTCTATCGATTCTGCAGAGCCGTTGTCCATATACCAATGAGTTTCATGGTTCCTTCTTTTCCGTTAAAATTACCTCTATGTTTATATACAGGGTGTTTCAAAAAGAATATACGTATTTCGAATGCATATCTTTATTAGACTATAAGACATCCGAAGACGAAACCTTACATACATATTTACGAACCTCTCAACTTCAGATTACAGATGTTCAATATGTCCTCCATCAGCGACACAAACAATATCACATCAATACCCATACTCGGGCAAGCATGTCCTTCGTGACTGATGTTATGGCAGTACGGATCCTGTTCTTTAACTCTTCCAGGTTCTGTGGGAGTGGTTAAACGTTGTCTTTAGTCAAATTCCACAGAAGAAGTCAGAGGGTGACAAATCCGGTGACAGTGAATCCCAGCTGAGATATGCTCCTTGACGACCAATCCATCGGTTGAGCGGAGTTTCATTCAGATATTCCCGTACTTCGCGACTCCAGTGACGGGGTACTCAGAATTGTTGAAAAATGAAGTTTTATTCGTGCAGCCTCTGCAACAACCAGGTTTGTAACATAGCGATATACTGCTGACCTTTAATCGTGTTGCCATCAAAGAAGAATTGGCCGCAAACAGATGATCGGGATATTGCACAAAACACATTGACTTGGGGCGAATCTTGTACATGTTGAATGGCTGCATGTGGGTTCTGTAGGCCTCAAATTCGAAAAATGTGTTTGTTTACCTGACCACTAACATGGAAGGTCGCTTCATTACTGAACACGATGCGTTGTGCGAAATGGTTATCATTGTCAATAGCATCAAGAATCTCGTTTGCGTTTGTCATCAGGACGCAGAGCATGTAGCAGCTGTAACTTGTACGGCTTCATAACCAACCAACGTCTCAAAACAGGCCGAATTTTTTTTGTAGGCAATTGTAAGTCCCGACTGGCACGACGAGTTGATTTTGAAGGACTACGTTGCAAAGCAGTCTCCATTCGTGCAACATTTTCTTCAGGAACAGAAATAGTTCAAATGGCTCTGAGCACTATGGGACTTAACTAATGAGGTCATCAGTCCCCTAGAACTTAAAACTACTTGAACCTAACCAACCTAAGGACATCACACACATCCATGCCAGAGGCACGATTCGAACCTGCGACCGTAGCGGTCTCGCGGTTCCAGACTGTAGCGCCTAGAACCGCACGGCCACTCTGTCCGGCTCTTCAGGAACACTGGGGTGGTCAGAACTCTTTTCTTTACATACACATACTGTATCTAGAAACTGTCGATACCATCTGCGAATGGTCCCCCATTCGGAGGATCAATTTGGTACCTCAACCTGAAACGTCTTTGCACAGTAATCACGTAATTGCACTTCGCGAACTCGAGAACACAAACTGATTTTTGCTGCGGAGCAGCCATTTTAAACATATGACGGTCACCAAGCAAAATAGAAGACAACTGACAGGTAGCGGCTATTAATGTAAACTAGACTACGAAGGCCTATTCATTTCTCCAATAGCCGAGCTAATTCGCAGCGATCGATAGTTTCGACAATATAATACTTTGCAATAAGTATATTCTTTTGGAAACACCCTGTATTTCGATGGCTTCTCTATATAGTCGTGGATAATACGTAGTTTGTCATGGTAGAGAAAACTTTGGTTTCGGAAAACTTCACTTCACGGTTTCCTATTGAAGAACATGCTCTGCTACAGTTGACTTGGTAATTCGTTGCATGATCAAAATTGTCAATCGCTGGATAACCTACAGTAACTAGAGTACCAACATGGGCAAAGAAAACGTTTCTTATAACCAGCTACATCTCTCTAGCCGATAAAATTATACAAATATGGAATGCAAATGACTTGAGTTAGTGACCACCATTTCAACCACTCAACGGTTTTAGCCGTGGAAGCTTACACAATGGCGTTGTTATTCATAAAGATGCATGTGACGGAAATGAACAGTGCCACAATAGGATTGAATGGGGAGTGTACCGTGTTCAAAGATTTTTAGGTCAGTACGCCCGTGCAACAATGACTCCCCTCAAAATAACACCTGGACCACTAAAATGATCATGCTCTAAAATGTTCCTGCCTGCCTTATGTTTCCCACACCTCTTTATATGAGGATACGTCCATAATTATTACTGGGACTGAATCTGAAGAGCATGCCACCTCACTCCTCGTTGGTCCAGTACCTATGACCTCGGCACATCGTAAGTGGTGCCGCCAATGTGCAAGTTTCTACAAAACACAACGTACTGGTGTTTGGGCTTAGAGCTCACCCCCATGCAATTGTCCCTGCCACTCTGGAGCATAATCTTATGTGCCTTGCAGTTCTGCTAAATTTGATTCCAGCTTCACTCGCTGTTTGACACGGTCCACTTGTTGGCTATTGCACAATGTAGCTGTCATCTGCTGCTGTAGCTGACCGTGGTATACCACATCCCATCCATCGGGCAGCAGTGCCTTTGGTTCGGCACGTACTCCACGCACGTGAAACAATGCTGTGAGCATTACACTCGGGAAACTAAGACCTTCTTCCTGTCTCCCAATGATTCTTCCTTTTGTGAATTCTTTCAGATGTTGTTTCCGAGCTGTGTTGGAAAGAAGAACACCACGCAGCACACAGTAACTGCTAGCTGATTGGTACAAACCGTCTTTTCCTGGTATTTCTATTGCCTCGCGTAGCGGGACCAATAACCTTTGACAGGGGACCAGTCCCCAGTTACACTCACCTCAGACAAAGTGACATCCAGCTTTCCGTGCACGGCTGTAAGACCTCTGGCAACCTGCTCCCTAACTTACATTCATTTCCTGTGAATAGTTACACTGAAACGCCAAAGAAACTGATATAGGCATGCATATTCAAACACAGAGATATGTGAACAGGCGGAGTACGGAGCTGCGGTCGGCAACGCCTATATATACAACAAGTGTTGGCGCAGCTGTTAGATCGGATACTGCTGCTACAATCGCAGGTTATCAAGATTTAAGCGAGTATGAACGTGGTATTACAGTCGCCGCACGAGCGATAGGACACAGCATCTCCAAGGTAGCGGTGAATTGGGGATTTTCCCGTACAACCATTTCACGAGGGTACCGTGAATTTCAGGAACCCGGTAAAACGACAAAACTCCTTTCGGAGCCGAAGGCCCACTGGTGTACCCTTAATGACTGCACGACACAAATCTTTACGTCTCGCCTGGGTGGGTCAACATCGACATTGGACTGTTGATGACTGGAAACGTATTGCCTGGTTGGACGAATCTCGCTTCAAATTGTATCGAGCGGATGGACGTGTACGGGTATGGCGACAACCTCCTGAATCCATGGACACTGCATGTCACCAGGAGACTGTTCAAGCTGGTGCAGGCTTTGTAACGGTGTGGGGTGTGTGTAGTTGGAGTGATACATGATCCCTGATACATCTAGAGTCGACTCTGACAGTTGGCACATACGTAAGCATCCTGTCCGATCACCTGCATCCATTCACCTCCATTGTGTATTCCGACGGACTTGGGCAATTCCAGCAATACAATGCGACACCTCACATGTCGAGAATTGCTACAGAGTGGCTCCAGGAACACTCTTCTGAATTTAAACACTTCCGCAGGTCACCAAGCTGCCCAGACTGAACATTACTGAGCATATCTGGAATGCCTTGCTAGTGCTTTTCGGAAGAGATCTCCTCCCCCTCATACTCTTCCTGACTTATGGGCAGCCCTGCCTGATCGATTGTGTCAGTTCTCTCCAGAACTACTTCAGACATTAGTCGAGTCCTTGCCACGTCGTCTTGCGGCACTTCTGCGTGCTCCCCGGAGCCCTGCACGATATTAGACGGATGGACCAGTGTTTTTTGGCTCTTTAGTGTTTTTGAACAAGAATCTTTAGAGCGGCGCCTTCGGCGACATTGTAACTGGCAGACTCAGTCACCGTGACGGGACAACCCAGAAAGTCCCATATCCTCGGATAAAAAAAAATTACAAAAAATCACTGCAACATACTAAAAATTAGGATTACATTTCAAATATATACAAGGCCCTAATAATATTTCCTTTTCTGACCTAAAAAAATTCTTAAATCTCAGCACAGTAGGAAGGCAATGTAAATATATTTAAAAAGAGTGCATCCGGAACTTGGCCGAGCATTAACTGAAACAAATAATTAAACCCTGTAAATATACAATACCTTTAAGAAAATTCCAATATGCTTTCAGGAGGCCTCCTGTTCCAACAGAACTGATTATAAATGTGTTACAAACAATTAAAAAAACAGTTAAGAGCAAATACCTGAGTGAGGGTTTCATTTTAATTCAGAACAACCACGCCGAATGTGCGGTAAAACTTATATTTACTCCGTTAGCCCTTGAGCGACACTGACGTTTGTGAACTAAACAACTTAATATCGCGGACGTTCAAACCTCAGCACAAAGACGCTGTAGTTGGTTAACAGTGTGACTGAAACTGCACAGTACATAAACTTTTCTAACCAACAGAGAGTTATAATCAATTTGCTCAATAGCAAAATTATAAAGCACCTAAAACTACCGTTACCAAGATTGACAGCTCTTTTCTCTCAACGGTACAAGAGAAAATACTTGCGCTTCGTAACCACAATGAAACCTTAACAGAAACGCTGAGAAAGTTTGCTAAACAGCTTGGTCTCGGCTGATGTTCAAATGTTAATTATGAAATACCAAACACGCAGTTACTGTGCATAAGGCTTGCGTTGCATTCACCCAAACTGACAACTTCTGTCACGACGTGGACTTGAGCAGAATCAGGCACCATTAAAATTGCGGTGTCGACCCTAATAGAATAGAACGACCGTATACTGCAGATTTTACAGTGATTTTTAAACCTGAATCTCACGTCGTCAAGCACATAACAACTATAGCGCCAAGTTACGGAAACAGCGGCATCGCTCACCAAAATAATAGGTAGTCCTGAAAGCCAGGTGCCGGCCGGTGTGGCGGAGCGGTTCTAGGCGCTTCAGTCTGGAACCGCGCGACCGCGTAGTTCTAGGGGACTGATGACCTCAGCATCTGAGGTCATCATAGAGCCATTTGAACCATTTGACAGCCAGGTGAATTAGTAGATCCATGTTCCCGATAAACGCAGTTGACATCAAGCTGCATTAAATCCACAGGAAAGCCTTAAGCCGTCGAGGGCAGCACAGTACAGCCCAATAACCACGGAGATGACTTTGGCTACGATCCCAGGCGCCCAAACGCGCATACACTCTCCACAAAACTGGCCGCGGTTCGCCGCGTTTGCACTCCGTGATGCTGCTCACTTCCTAGCTTCTGGTAGAGCTGCCCCTCCATTCCACGCTCCGCAGTTCGGACATCCGCTAAACACATTTGCGCCTCCGTGCACGCCCTTCATCTCTAACGGCGATGCTCACACTCAGAGAATAAAAGTCCCGTCGAGCAACGACTTAGGTAGGAGCCTGCACGGTTCAATGAAGTTACCTAAACGATACTACCTTCGAAGCTTACATTGTCCTGTTTATTACCATAATGGCATCGTACTACAGTTTCGAATTCCGTCTCGATGATTTCATCTTCTTCTTCTTCCTCTTTTTTTCCTACGTTGAAGTTCGTTAACCCGTTTCCTTCTGTATTCGTCAGTCCACCCTGAGGTTGTCAATCTGTCTTTCCCTCGGTGGGTCAATATTTCTTTTAGCAGCTGGTGATTTATTCCTTACGATTTTCACGATAATTCTTTCATCCATATTGTATATGTTTCCATTCCGTTCATGCTTTTTCCTTTTTACCCACTCATTAACGGAGACCAGTTTACATCCGTTTGCAATGCTTTCGCTTCTCTCTCTACCCCTCTGAGTCTTCCCTTTAACCATTCACAGAACTTTCATTTACAAGCTTTCCAAAAGTTCTTCGTTTCTGATGCTTCTGGTCATGTCTCAAATGTGTATGATATAAATGGTCTCACGTATGTTGTGTATAGTCTGGGCTTTGCATCTCTCCCTATATGCTTCGTTTTTCAAACAGTACCATTTAATCACCCTGCCACTTTGCTTTTGCTACTTGTTCTCTAACTTCCTTTCCGGCATCTACACTGCTGGACAATTCAGAACCAAGATATTGAAATGTAATTATCACTTGAATAGTTTTTTCCGTTCACATTCAGTTTGGATCTATGTGCTTACAGAGAGACGTTGTCATACTTGCTGTTTTTTGAACAGATATGACCATTTTTAAGTTTTAGGCTGCCACATTAAATACACGTTAAAGTTTATACCGGTTATCTTCACTATTTGCAAGCAGAACTGCATCGTCAGCATAACAAACGATTTTTATTTCTTCGCCTCACGTTCTATTACGAGCCAATGCCTTCTTTATGGTGTCGTCTGTGAATGTATTAAAATGCAGCGGCTTCAAAGAGTCACCTTGTCTAAAGTCTATAACTGCAGATTAATAGATGATCAATAAAGAAGTCTTAAGCAGGCCAAGTGGCGTGTGTTCTTGGTGATTTAAAATTAGACTAAATATCGTCAAGCAACATCTTTTGGGAACTTCCGCAAATATTACGTTACAGCAGTTATATTTGGTGACCCCGACGTGATAATAAGAAGATATGACGACAAACGGGAGCGTTTCCGAAGATCGCCTGGAAGTAAACAAGGGTAGCATCAAAATTCCGCCTTTTTGGAGTGAAAAACCCGAAATTTGGTTCTATCACGTAGAAGCACAGTTCAGCATTTGCTAAATTGTCACAGAAGAAACTAAATTTAACCACCTAGTGTCACAATTAGAACCAAAATACATCGAGAATATTTGGGACATTATTTGCGGTACAGATGCGAATAAATATTCGTTGGCTAAGGAACGTCTACTGAATACATTCAAAAAAAGTGAAGATAAGCGTATTAAGAGATTAGTTACTGGAATTGATTTGGGAGACCAAAAACCTAGTCAGTTATTACGTAAAATGCAAGCCTTGGCAGGTATAGATGGGTTAGAAAAGGTCCTAAAAATACTTTGGCTAGAAAAACTTCCGGATTTCTGTAAGGAACATTTTAATTGTCGGTGGAGAGGGACTCGAAAAGGTGGCTATAATGGCTGATAGAATAGCACAAATAAATCCCAGTAACGAATTGTTCGTCACAGGCGCTTGTAGCCAACAGGATGTTTCGATAACAATGAGTGACTTGATGACAAGAACACACGCCTCTTAGCCTGCTTAAGACTTCTTTATTGACTTTTGCTTAGCAGCTATCTCAGAATCATCACATCTTCGCTACCAAAGAAAAAACAAAAAAAATTTTTTTTTAAGATATTGCATCATGTGATCAGTAATGAACTACAACTATTAACGGTCTTGGCAACTTCATAAAATATAAAGATTCCAATTAGATTCATCACTGTTGCCTTTACAGGTCATTACTAACTGCTATGCAACTAGTTCACCTGGAACCAATTCTCTCCTCTATGTAGCTGCAATAAATATCTTCAATTGTTTTTATTATGTTCGAAAGAATCCCCCGATTGTGGAGCAGGTTTGCCACATTATGCTTTTCTTCCCTCTGTTATTTTCGAGTCACACGGATTCGCCACCTGTTCCTGGAGCACATGTCTGTTGCGCACGGGACCGTGCCACTCACAGCAGGCCCACTGGTCTGTGTCAAGGCCGCGTCGGGTGCTGACTCAGCCGCCGCGGCGCCCCTGCCGCCTCTGCCCACGCCACGCCAAGCCACGTCCCGCTGACCCCCTGGACCCCAGAGCCCGTGCTTCACCCAGCCTTACGTCATCCCTGGCCGCGGGGTCGAGGGTCGTGGCAGGCGTGCGCGCGCCGTGCCGGCTCGCTCACCACGCTGCACGCGAGCGCCTCCTTCACCCAGCTGCAGCGCCCGCAGTCACTCCGCACGGGCTCGCTGCTCTGTCTCGCCGCGACATCGTTACTACACTATCTGCCAGCTAACTTCTCTCGAGTATCTCCGCAGCGTTTATCCTTTTCCGAGATTCCCGCACTGCTTTGGTTGTTAACATTTACCGGGTGGTTATAATTACCTCGAATACTCTCTTTCAAATTCTAAAGGTGGCAGGGGTAAAATACAGGGAGCGAAAGGCTATTTACAATTTGTACAGAAACCAGATGCCAGTTATAAGAGTCGAGGGGCACGAAAGGGAAGCAGTAAATGGGAAGGGAGTGAGACAGAGCTGCAGCTTCTCCCCGATGTTATTCAATCTGTATAGTGAGCAAGCAGTAAAGGAAACAAAAGAAAAATTCGGAGTAGGTATTAAAATCCATGGAGAAGAAATAAAAACTTTGAGGTTCGCCGATGACATTGTAATTCTGTCAGACATAGCAAAGGACTTGGAAGAGCAGTTGAACGGAATGGATAGTGTCTTGAAAGGAGGATATAAGATGAACATCAACAAAAGCAAAACGAAGATAATGGAATGTAGTCAAATTAAGTCGGTTGATGCTGCGGGAATTAGATTAGGAAATGAGACACTTAAAGTAGTAAACGAGTTTTGCTATTTGTGGAGAAAAATAACTGATGATGGTCGAAGCAGAGAGGATATAAAATGTAGACTGGCAATGGCAAGGAAAGCGCTTCTGGAGAAGAGAAATTTGTTAGCATCCAGTATAGATTTAAGTGTCAGGAAGTCGTTTCTGAAAGTATTTGTATGGAGTGTAGCCATGTATGGAAGTGAAACATGGACGATAAATAGTTTAGACAAGAAGAGAATAGAAGCTTTCGAAATGTGGTGCTACAGAAGAATGCTGATGATTAGATATGGCCGGCCGAAATGGCCGTGCGGTTAAAGGCGCTGCAGTCTGGAACCGCAAGACCGCTACGGTCGCAGGTTCGAATCCTGCCTCGGGCATAGATGTTTGTGATGTCCTTAGGTTAGTTAGGTTTATCTAGTTCTAAGTTCTAGGGGACTAATGACCTCAGCAGTTGAGTCCCATAGTGCTCAGAGCCATTTGAACCATTTTTTTGATGATTAGATGGGTAAATCACATAACTAATGAGGAGGTATTGAATAGAATTGGGGAGAAGAGGAGTTTGTGGCACAACTTGACAAGGAGAAAGGACCGGTTGGTAGGACATGTTCTGAGGCATCAGGGGATCACAGATTTAGCATTTGAGGGTAGCGTGGAGAGTAAAAATCGTAGAGAGAGACCAAGAGATGAATACACTAAGCAGTACAGGAGATGAAGAAGCTTGCACAAGGTAGAGTATCATGGAGAGCTGTATCAAACCAGTCTCAGAACTGAAAACCAAAACAACAACAACATAATTACCATGAGTTGACATAAGTCATGGTATACCTCCTACTGTCGTATCGGACCTACTTTTACCCACCGTTGTGCAGCCTCTCTACGTGGAATATACTCAACAAGTCGCGCTAAGTCCCCTTCAGATATACTGAGCCATGCTGCCTCTACAGCCATCCGTAATTGCGGAAGTCTTGGAGGTGCCGGATTTTGTGCACCAACTGGCTTTTCGATTATGTCCCGTAAAGATTCGATGTAATTCATATCGGGCGATCTGGGTACCCAAACAATTCTGCTTAACTGTTTTTCAAATCAGTCGCGAACAATTGTGGCTAGACATGGCACATCGTCATTCATAAGAACTCCATCGTTGTTTGGGAACATGGAAGTCTACAAATAGCTGCAAATGATCTGAACATAACGATTTCCAGCCAATGATCGGTTCCACTGGACCACAGTCCATTCCGTGTGAAAACAGCCTGCACCACTATGGAGCCACCACCAGCTTGCATAGTGCTCATTGACAACTGGGGGTCCATGGCTGCGTGGGGTCTAAGCCACACTGGAAACCCATCCTCAGCTCATATCAACTGAAATCTGGACTCATCTGACCAGGCTACGGTTTTCCATTCTTCTAGGATCCAACGGATATGGTCACGACCCCAGGATAGGAGATGTTGTGCTGTTAGCAAAGGCACTCACGTCAGTCGCCTGCTGCCATAGCCCACAAACACCAGCTTTCATGGCAGTGTCTTACGGATATGTTCGTCGTATGTCCCACATTGATTTATGCGGGTATTTCACGCACTGCTGCTTTTTCTGTTAGTACAGACAACTCTATGCAAACGCCGCTCCCGTCGGCCACTGCGTTGTACGTGATAGGAGGTACTGCCTGAAATTTGGTTTTCTCGGCACACTCTTCACACTATGGATCTTGGAATATTGAAGGATTTTCGAAATAGAATGGCCCATGTGTCTAGTTCCAACTAACAATCCGCGTTCAGAGTCTATTAATTCCCATCGTGCGATCATGATCACTTCGGAATCCTTTTCACATGTGACACGTGAAGACAAATGGTAGGTCTGCCATTGCACTGTCCTTTTACACCTTGTGTATGCGATACTACCGCCATATGTACAGGGCTATTACAAATGATTGAAGCGATTTCATAAATTCACTGTACCTCCATTCATTGACATATGGTCACGACACACTACAGATACGTTGAAAAACTCATAAAGTTTTGTTCGGCTGAAGCCGCATTTCAGGTTTATGCCGCCAGAGCGCTCGAGAGCGCAGTGAGACAAAATGGCGACAGGAGCCGAGAAAGCGTATGTCGTGCTTGAAATGCACTCACATCAGTCTGTCGTAACAGTGCAACGACACTTCAGGA
Organism: Schistocerca americana; assembly: GCF_021461395.2. Lineage (NCBI taxonomy): Eukaryota > Metazoa > Arthropoda > Insecta > Orthoptera > Acrididae > Schistocerca > Schistocerca americana. The sequence goes on along the minus strand of NC_060125.1, from coordinate 264,213,355 downwards.
CGAAGTTCAACAAAGATCCACCAACTGCTAACTCCATTCGGCGATGGAATGCGCAGTTTAAGGCTTCTGGATGCCTCTGTAAGGGGAAATCAACGGGTCGGCCTGCAGTGAGCGAGGAAACGGTTGAACGCGTGCGGGCAAGTTTCACGCGTAGCCCGCGGAAGTCGACGAATAAAGCAACCAGGGAGCTAAACGTACCACAGCCGACGATTTGGAAAATCTTACGGAAAAGGCTAAAGCAGAAGCCTTACCGTTTACAATTGCTACAAGCCCTGACACCCGATGACAAAGTCAAATGCTTTAAATTTTCGGCGCGGTTGCAACAGCTCATGGAAGAGGATGCGTTCAGTGCGAAACTTGTTTTCAGTGATGAAGCAACGTTTTTCCTTAATGGTGGAGTGAACAGACACAATGTGCGAATCTGGGCGGTAGAGAATCCTCACGCATTCGTGCAGAAAATTCGCAATTCACCAAAAGTTAACGTGTTTTCTGCAATCTCACGGTTTAAAGTTTACGGCCCCTTTTTCTTCTGCGAAAAAAACGTTACAGGACACGTGTATCTGGACATGCAGGAAAATTAGCTCATGCCACAACTGGAGACCGACAGCGCCGACTTCATCTTTCAACAGGATAGTGCTCCACCGCACTTCCATCATGATGTTCGGCATTTCTTAAACAGGACATTGGAAAACCGATGGATCGGTCGTGGTGGAGATCATGATCAGCAATTCATGTCATGGCCTCCACGCTCTCCCGGCTTAACCCCATGCGATTTATTTCTGTGGGGTTATGTGAAAGATTCAGTGTTTAAACCTCCTCCACCAAGAAACGTGCCAGAACTACGAGCTCGCATCAACGATGCTTTCGAACTCATTGATGGGGACATGCTGCGCCGAGTGTGGGAGGAACTTGACTATCGGCTTGATGTCTGCCGAATCACTAAAGGGGCACATATCGAACATTTGTGAATGCCTACAAAAACTTTTTGAGTTTTTGTATGTGAGTGCAAAGCACTGTGAAAATATCTCAAATAATAAAGTTATTGTAGAGCTGTGAAATCGCTTCAATCATTTGTAATAACCCTGTATACGTGGTTATTGCTATCTCGTGACCTTTGTCACGTCAGTGCGTAGGGAGTGTACTCACAGAGATCCGGTGTGGGCTGCAATTATCATTTGTCAGCGAAAATTAGTAGACATACTAATGCGTTACTGCGGAGCTGATTTTGCGCTGGGAAAAATTAGTTCCGATTTTGGCCACCAGCTGCAAATGTGGCGCTGTGAATGCACGAAAGGTGTGTAGAAATATTTCCATATGTGACGAATCAGGAACGGGACTTGGGCAGAAAAGGTCAAACAATTGAGAAAGGCACAATGTTGCTTTTACCATTGACTGCTGCTAACAGAATTTGTACAGTGAGCACCGGAGACATCAGCGAGACGTGGCGTCCGTAAAAGGCCGCGATGAATAATTGTTCGCAGCAATTCCGGTGGAATTTGAGCAATGTGTTCCTATATGCTGGTCTTCAGATCAGATAGAGACCGTCCTAGGACTGTTGATATTTTTAAAAATATCAGAAAACCGGTAGATTAATATTTAAAAGCATATTGTTATGCGTCCTCGATATATCGTAAACACGTCCGTATTGATATATCGACAAAAATAATATCGCCCTACCGGCCTTTAAACATATTGGCTGCACATTGCAAACATACAGCCAGTTTTTGATCTGTATATTTAAGTTCTGATTTATTATTAGATATTCTGTACATCAACAAGCCAGTTGTCTGCTTATCCCCCTTAGAGCTAGAACTGATTGGAAAACGAGGCACGTTCACGCTTAGTGATAACCGCTTTGTTAACAACGGTAACTGCATGGAAATGACACAATGATTTCTACACATATTTGTCTGGATCACTTCATGCCGACTTCCCTGTTTTTCCATTTTTGCAAACGCCAGCAGCCTAGCAGTTGTAGTAACAAAATTGCGTAGTGAAGTTAAACGTTGCAGTTTCTGTTGGAAACTGCGAATGCCGATTACATCAGCATATCTCTTCACAGGTCTCCGCTCACCTCAATCTTGTCGTTTGGATTACGATCAGCTTTTTCAGCAACTGTTTTTGAAGAATGCCGATGTGAAGAAATAGCACACTAGTTGCTTTAAAATTGTTTTTCTTAGGGCAACTGCTGTGCTATTTCTTCACATCAGAAATCTTGCTACTACATTTACGCCGCCACCAACCAGTGAAATCGGACTTCTTCTTTGTGCCACATATACTTCCTTCACACACCTAAGATGAAGACTGGACGTTATGAAAGCTCAAAAACTAGTAAGACTTCATCACACAGTGAAAGTAAAATTACGACGTACTACTATTTCAACAGTTTCATGTATTACGGAAAAATGTGAAAAAATACAACATGTAATAAAAATTCGGCAATCGATATTGCCGTTTTGATATATTAGAAAGTTACCGTTATATATCGATATGTTCTGGCATTCTGTCGATATATCGATACATCGTCATGTCATGAACAGCCTTAGACTGTACGTGTTCCTGGTTAACGAGTTCTTTTAGATATCCCTAGACCCAAAGTCACAAGGATTCAGACCCGGTGACCTTGCAGGTGGCGCATCTGGAAAATTTCTGGAGGTAACAGGTTTGTGGAAGCTTGCTTTAAGCAGATCTTTCGCTAGGCGAGCGACAGGATATTTTGTCCTGTGGGGTCCTGCCCATTCGTCTCTTATAGGGTGCCTATAGGATGGTGCTTTCTCGGATAGCTATACAACAATTCAGGCAAATCACATGATTGGTATTTATTACAATGAAGTAGATTGACAAATCTTTGGGTCGCAAGCAATTGGCGAAATGCAAATAATCTTATGTTCTTCGCTATATACAATTTCCGTACAAGTAATTCACACAAGTTCATATGAATAACAAATCACAGCTCTTCTAGCGCCCTCTTCTAGTGCGTGGTTTCTAGTGTCCGTCTTCTGCTGTCCGACCGATGCTGACAGCAGAAGCGCATATATTCTCTTCGGATAGAGGGCGGTCCTGTCGTGGTGCGATCCTGGTCAGCGTACTACTGGCTGACGTCGTCTCACAGCCTTCTCTGCGGTTCCGTTCTTGCTCTTCGTGCCGGCGCTCGTCGTTACACCGAAACATACCCCATGTTGCCCACATAGTTGGCTCTTTCGAAGCAAGAATCACATGCTGTACAAGGAACTCTCCATAACGTGCACTTTCTTGAACTTTTCTGCGCACGTCCTGTTCCTAATCCATTACATATGGAGACATTTATATACGTCTTCCTTGCATACACAGCGCCAGATTTGCACCTGGTGGCCAACACTGGAAATAATTTTTTTTAGCATGGATTACAGAAAATTGTGGCTTATCAGGAGCTGCTCGCCCATTGCACCCCATTCTCTTTAGGGCCCAACGCCCAGTTATTGAGATAGCTGAGCCGCTGGTAGTACTTTGGAACTCACGACTGATCCATTCCGATGATTTCGTGCGATTTTTTACAACACTGCCCCGCAATGTTCCTCGGTCCCTGGTCGTCACCACATCAGCTCTGCCTGGTCTTGATTTAGTTGTGATTTTACCTTCGCTTTTTCACTTCACAACCACATCACCAACAGTCAACAAGGGCAACTTTATAACTGTTGAAATGTGGCTGATAGATTTCTTATTCAAGTGATATTCTGCGATTGGTACTCATTCTATGTCGCTGAGCTTTCCAAACCGACACATTCTGCTGCTAACTGCTTCTCAATTGCAATACAGGGTGTGGCCCTTTTTTTTTCAAAATCAAATTTATTAAAACAAATTACAAATGCAAGTGTAAGGCCTTTTATGTATAAACAGAGGTACCTTTCAGAGTACATTACTCAATGTAACCCCCTTCAGCTGCAGTGACTGCCTCCAGTCTTGCCTGCTGCGTCCGTAATCGTGAATGCTTCTTTGATAGCGGTGCATAGAGAAGCGACATCAGGGTCCCTCGTCGTATTGGTAACACTTTCTACTGCGCTGCAGACATAGTGAGAGTTGGCAATAATATCTTAGGATTTGAAGGTTGGCTACAGCGTGCATACGCAAGCTCTGGAATCTAAGATACTGTTGTCGCGCTTCGCAGTGCACGGATTAACTAGTGGCAGTTAGGAGGCCAGTGTAGGAGCCCGCCTTCTGTGGTCCGCACGTGTGTTGGGCGAGGGGTCGTCGCCGAGTTGCCGTACCGCCGTGTCCTCCAGCAGCGACACAGGATTTGGTATTGAGTTGATATTTTTTATAATTTGCAGCGCGCTTATTAATTTAAAGAAAAGGGTTTATGTATGTGCGTAACAGTAGACGGTAATTTTGCTAATGATAGGAGTTGAATACTTAAGGGAAACCATTGTTAGTCGAATAGATTAAGGGGACCTGGAACGTCCTATACCTCCAATGTTAAATGTAACGAACATTTTCTTATGAACTATTAACACCAGAATGATGAAACTTTTACAGTATAATATTACATATATTTAATACCATGTACCATATGGATTTTAATTTATTGGTGTTTTCTTGGGAAGATATTAATTATTTTGTTACTGAAAATAATTGACACATTTTTTTGGCATAGTATCTTTGAAATAAAATCTGTTATCAACTATGTATCACAAAAAGGCTATGATACAAGGTGTATATTGGCACTGTTTACATTCCTTGAAAATTTTAAGTCTTTATCTCTAATAGTTTAGCAGAAAATGTTCCTTATAAGGCAAAAAAGTGAACTTGTAGAAAACGAGTTTCAAAGTTTCGCTAACATTTTAGTGGAATCTAGCTCCATAAGAGGGGTTTTCAGTCTCACTAGACATCTCCCCATCTAGCCTTCTTTTCACACCTTTCATTCTTTGTCTGACTTGCCTCTCACACTTCTTTTCTTTCCTTTCAGCATCCCGTTTCCTCTCATTGTCTATCGACATCATTGCACTCACCATGTACTTTCCGGGCATCACATCCAACTTCTGCAGCACATTGCACTTTATAATGTTAACTTTGTTGTACGTAGCAATGGCATCATATACTCCAAAATGAAGAGTAGGAATTTCCACAAACACATTTTTTGCGATTCTGGTCCAAATTACTTTGATTTTGTGTACGGCCATGGAGACATTTCTTCAAAAGTTCAGTTGCAGAAAGATCTCTGAAAATTGGTTTTATAGCCTTCATGGCAGTTTCTGGTAGACTGTGATGATGCTTACATGCACGCTCAGATCTCTGATATTTGTTGTATTTGCACCAGGAATTCGGTCCCTGTGGGCATAGTCCATGTAGTGGTTCCTCGTCAGTCGATAAGGTGTGGTAGTAAAGTGCCATTACGGCCTTTTCCATTGCATCAACACTGTGAGTATTTTGTCTTATTGCCAGTCCATAGTCTCTCTCCAATCTGTTGAGTACCTCGTCTGTCAATCTTTTAGCTCCACCCAAAGGTTTTCCATCAGTGAGTACTTGGCCTTTCACTGTGGTCTTCAGTCGACGCAGCCTTGTTCCCATACGTTTCTGAACGTGACCTATGCACTCCTGTTTGGTAATGGTAACATCATTTCCATAAGGTTTCAGTTCAGATACAGCAGCAAAAGACCTCGAGTCACCTTCACCCAGGGAGTCTAGGTATCTGATCTTGTACCACAGAAGAGAGCGACTGAAAACGTCTTTCACACCGGAAACTTCCGTGGTCCCACTATACCCACTGTAATTCCATCGACAGTTTTCTGCATGCTCATCCTTCACTATTTTAGGACACCTACAGTGCTTGGATTTAATTACAACGTCTATAACTTTTGTAATATCAGCACTTGTTGCCGTTATTACCCCATTATGTGAAGTGTGCCCTCACTTCTGCCACGTACCATACAGTGCGACAGTCAGGTCCCGAGGATTGTGAACATCTGGAATTTATCCATTCACCGCCACAGCCTCCTCCACTGCTTCTTTCATGGATTCTTGGGCAATATCTTCAACACAGGATCCAACTATCGAGTTATACTTTGAGAATTTCGTTGGTGGTGGTAGTAGATTCATTACACCACAAAACATTTGACCAGCAGAGTATCCCTTACCGATTGACCTTAGAGCATAAACACATTTAATATTTACACCATAGTACTTGCTTCTCTCACTATCAGTTTCACCTTGGCCTATTTGGACATATTCTGAGTTCCAAAATGAAACCACTAGTACAATGGAGACAGATTTCTGCTGCAAACCCTATGTGTCGCTTGACATTTACTGACATACTCAATTTGCAACATTCCTTACACAGTACTGAACTCTCAACCATCTTTGAGAGCAATGAAATGTTAATTATTTCGTTCATGTTATCCTCACTACACTTCTCCAGTAAACTGCAGTATTTTTCAGTTGATCCATGCAACTTCTTGCTTGTACTAGAGACAGGAATAGATTTCACTTCATGAATAACCTCACTATTTTCAGAATCATTTCCCAATGTCGGAGAAATTGTCACAGTTCTACTAGTGTACCTCCGGGGAGGCTTCTTCCTCTTGTAAACTCTGTTACTAAATCGAGGCATATTTGATAAGTTCCAGTTACGCAATAGAAATACAACACAAATCGTGAAATCGTGCAATAACCACCAAATGCTCAATGTAAACAACAGTATTCAAAGACTACAATACGCAGACAAAACAATTAGTTATCAAATCGTGTTGCCAACATACTATAAAGTCTTTGGAAAGACCGGAAGTTTTGAAAAACAATGTTTTCAATGAACATGTATCCTTGGAAATTCAGTGCCCTCTACATCACATTATTGAAAATATTTTCAATATTTGGAGTTGAGCTACAGGTAAGATTAATATGTCATTTTAAAGAGGAAGATCTGTAGTATTTTACTTCACAATAAACTGAAAACCCAAAATTTCATCATTTTTAGGTTCCGGGTTCCCTTCAGTATTGATTTTTGTCATTGATTTCTTTTGTAATTGTCAGGGAATTGTTTCACTATATGTATAATTGAGAACTATTTCAGTCTGTCTCAAGAGTTTGATTAATTTGTAATATTGCTTTAATGCCACTGGAGGCAGATTTACGTACGAAGCGATTGTTCAAAGAGCTTCTAGCGTTTTGTTAATGGAATGAGATTGAATCGCTTTCAGAATATAGTTTTAAAAAAAGGAATTACTTGTTTAGGTTATCATTTATCGAGTTTAGATTTGACCAAACCCTTTCTCTTGAATTATATGTAGTTGTAGTAAGCAGCAGCAGCCGCAACAACAGCAGGAGCCGCCATACACAACATGCATTGCACTCATCATAAATAATAGTTTTTTATGTTTTTGTTAAATAATGGAATGCAGCAAATCAAGCAGTGGCAGCAGAAAGACCAAGTAAGTTATCTGTTGCGCACAGGACCAATTAAAAAAAATAAAGTTTAGGCGATCTCTGTAGTAGTAAAGTTAACAAGAGTACAAGCGCGAAATTTTCAGTAGAAAACATGAGATATGAAGAAAGAGCTAGTGACTTTCAATAGTAGTGGAGTGGGTTAATATTCGGGCTATTTGTGGTCCAGAACTCCTTTGACCAGAACAAGTCAGCGCTACCCGAGAGCCAGTTTTGGACTAAATATCCTCTACCATCCGACGCATTGTTCGCTCGCTGACATTCAATACTGACGTCAATTTCCTCAGCTATTGCCCTGAGTCCTCCTAAATCAGCGGCTGAGCCTTGTCGAATGACTGCCGCACTTTATGACATGCGTGTTCTCGAATGAGGTTTCCTCGCCGGGTTAGCGGAGCCTTCCCCATACTTCTCCAAAGTATCATACTTGGCTACAATATCGTGAACAGTTGACGTCGGGTCCCTGAAGAATCGGTCGCCCAGGGCGAGGACTTTAATCACGGTTGTACTCCACACTTGTCCGTAGCATCTGGGCCATTTTGAGGTTCTAGCGTTTTACTAGATACCTACGGCTTTCTAGAACGCCAATTGCGACCTCCGGGGGTACTATGATACGGCGCGGCAAATTCAAATTGAAATTTTTCCGGATTGAAGCGCCGCCCCGTACACTACTCAGCGCATCGTTTAAACTGACGAATCCGCCTTTCTTGATATCTAGTGGTCAGTTTTGCATTACAAGCGAGTGTCCGGATTCTTTTGAACAGGTAATGTAGTTTTCACTAGATATTACGCATCCATTCCAGTGCTTTTCTCAATCTTCCAAACACTTCTGATGCTACGGCTTTTAGTTCTCAGTGATGCGTTTTGAATCTCATTTATACTTGTAGAACGGTGCCCAGCTAGCTCGGCCCACGCCATGTCCCACTGACCCTCTGTACCCCAGAGTCCGTGCTTCACTCATCACTGCGTCATCGCAGACCGCATGGTCGAAGGTCAGGCGGGTAGTCGCTTGGCTTCATGTCTGGCAAACATGGACGACGAGCCATCCTTACAGGATTGTTTTTGGCCAAATGTTCAGGAACAAGCACCGAAATGTGCGCTGTGCATTATCCTGGTTCAGAAACCGTGAATCGCTTCGTCACAGATCTGGGCGATTTTTTTCGGATTGTTTCAGACAAACGGTATGGAACTTGTAAGTGATCGCTCGACCTTGTCGAAAAAACTTGTGGTGAACTTTTCCCTTACAGCGGAACAGCCACACTTCTCGAGCTTTTTTTCGACCTTGACGATTCAGAATCCTTCCACTGGGACGATTGTGACTTAGACCGGCGTCATACCCAAAATACATTTTTGATCATCTGTCATGACACGCTTCAGTCATTGTTGGCTTCACTTAGCGACTCCTGAGAAACTTTTATTGGCGGCTGTACAGTTTTCTTACTTTTCTATTTTATTCTATTTCATTTATTTTTTAAAAGAAATTCAAAAATTTTTGAATAAATTTTACTGCCACAGCTTTCATAACCAAAACATCTGAAAATTTTCAAGGCATGACAACACCACCAACGACTTCTCTTATTGCAAATTCAGCCACCGTTTATAATCATCCCTTTCACTTTTTATAAGACTTCATAGATTGATGATGTAGTGGTATGTCCAGGGCGCTCGTAATCTTCAGCGTCCTCACGGCCTTCTTCTAAACGCTTTCAGCATTTTTATACTACTAGTTTAGTCATAGGCGACTCACGAGTACTTATATTTAACATCTGTAACGCCTTGATGGAATTTATGTCGTTTTTATAGCTAAATTCAGTTCGAATACTCTGATCCATTTTTATACGGAACAATAAATTTCGGTGCTAACGAAACACACTGATTCATTATGACAGATGATAAGGATTAAGAGTCGCATTGTACTGATCATTTCCAGAAATATTTGTCAACACAACAACGAAAAAATCACGCAGGTCCGAGCACAGCAACACGTAAAATTACAACATTATCTTTACTTTTTGCACACACACCCCACGTCGTATTCATTTATGGAGAAAACTGTTGTCTGAAAAAAGCACACAATAATTACAAGAAATAGTCACACGGAAATAGAAACTGATTTCTGTTATTTTGAAGAACCTAAAGCACAACCTTTAAAGTTGTTACTTATCCAGTTGCAAAAGAGGGCAGCCACAATCAAATTACCAACTACAGACTCTAGGCGTCACCTTCACATCTGTATGTTGATTACAGTATCACAAGCCACATAACGCAGTTCGTCATGCACGGCTGTCACTCACCAAAAGTATTATCCGAAGTAAAATATATATGTCGTGTGTCTAGAGCCTCCCGTCGGGTAGACCGTTCGCCGGGTGCAAGTATTTCGACCTGACGCCACTTCCGCGACTTGCGCGTCCATGGGGATGAAATAATGATGATTAGGACAACACAACATCCAGTCCCTCAGCGGTGAAAATCTCCGACCCAGCCGGGAATCGAAACCGGGCCATTAGGATTCACATTCTGTCGCGCTGACCACTCAGCTACCGTGGGCGGAAATTATCCGAAGTGAGATGTATTTTAACTGTTACAGGAATATATAAAGATTGTGGCCCTTTAGCTGTACGAATCTCTGAGCTAATATGATTACCGTTATGTATTTTATAGTCGCTTTCATGTAAAGATAAACTTTCATATTTAGTATAAAGACAAAAATTAAGCAACCTAAATACGTAACACTAGACACAATCGATTGTAGCATGACTCAGTACCTGCAACTGAACAAGTGCACCTGAGGAAGACCTGGAGACCTGGACAAAACATGGACGAAGATTCTGCCATGTGGGTGCAACGTTATAGGCCTATAAATACAGAGTGAACATAAACTCTTTCGCTGATTTCCAAATATTTATTTCTAAGGAACGATGTTAGATCGAGGTAAGCGGTTTGTTGAAAATGGTAGCTTAACTCACGAAGATTTTGCAGATACAATTCTACATGTCCTCTGACATCTAAGTTACAGGAATTTCAAAAGGGAGTAGAGATTTGACTGTCAGATCTTGGATGAAACACTTCCGGATAGATGGGTTAGTTGAGGTGACCCAAAATCATGGCCAGCACGCTCACCAGATATGACACTCTTCACCTTTTCTGTGGCGTTACGCTAAGGCGAAGCGTTCAGTACACCCGTTCCTTATATACAGACTTTTACGACAGGAATACGTGATGCTGTAGAGGCAGTGAAAGAAGTCGTGTTGCAAAGACATGGAGTGAAATTTACTATCGCCTGGACATCCTCTTTTTTTCGGTGTTATCAGCTTTCTGATTGGTTTATGCGGCTCGCCACTAATTACTCTCCTGTGCGAAGCTTGCTCCCCACTTCCTCAATCATTTGCTGGATGTATTCTAATATCCGTCTTCCTGTTTAGTTTTTACCCCCTATTGTTCACTCCGATGTTTTAATACATGTGCTACCATCCTGTCCCTTCTTGTTGTCAGTGTTCCCACGTGTTCCTTTACTCACCTGTTCACCTGTTCTGCATAAACACTCCTCATTCTCCTCATTCCTTTCCTATCACTCTAGACAATTTTCAACGTTCTTCTGCAGCACCACATCCCACACGCTTCGATTCTCTACCATTCCGTTTTTCACGCAATCGCTTTTTCAGTACCATACGATGGTAAGTACCAAACGTGCAAATGCAGAAACTTCTTCCTCAAATTACGACCTATATTTAACACTAGAAATCTTCTCATGACCAGGAATCTCCTCTTTGCTTCTGTTAATCTGCCTTTTTATGTCCGTCTTACTTAGTCAGTCGTGGGTTTTTTGCTTCATCTACATTGTCATCACAGATTTTGATATTAAGATTCTCGTTACTCTCATTTCTGGTACTTCTCATTACTTTGGTCTTCTTCCGGCTTTCTGTCAATTCGCATTGTGTACTCATTAGACTCTTCCTTCCATTCAACAGATCCTTCTTAACTTTCACTGAGGATAGCAGTGTCTTTAGAGAATCTTATCATCGGTATTCTTTCACTCTGAATATCAATTCCACTCTTGAACATTTATTTTACTTTCATCATTGCTTCCTCGACGTATACATTCAACAGTACTGGCGCAAAGCAACATTCCTGTCTTGCACCCTTTTTAACCCGAGTACTTCGTTCCTGTCCTTCCAGTCCTGTTGTGTCCCCTCCGTTCTCGTGCATTTTGTATTTTACGTGTCCTTCCATATAGCTCACTCCTATTTTTCTCGGAATTTAGAATATCTTGCTAAATTTTACTCTGTCGAATGCTTTTTCTTCAGTCTAGCTTCCATTATCAAATGGAACGATACATCTAATCCTCTAATGCCTTTACTTTTCCTAAAGGCAATCTGGTCGTCATCTAACATATACTCCATTTTCTTTTCCATTATTCTGTATATTATCCTTCTGAGGTACATGGATGCATGAGATGTAAATCTGATTGTGCCGTAGTTCTTGCACTTATCTGCCTTGCTGTCTTCCGAATTGCGTGGATGATATTTATCCGAAGGTCTGACGTTACTTCGCCATTCTTATATATTCTACAAGCCAGTTTGACTAGTCGTTTGGATGCCGCTTCTCCCAACGATTTTAGAAATTCCAATATGTTGTCCATTCCTTCGGGCCGTATTTGAGTTCAAGTCTTCCAAAGCCTTTTAAACTGATTCTAATAGTGGATCCAGTATGTGTTCCATATCGACTCCAATTTCGTTTTTTCTGTATTGTAACTTGTGCTTTATGACAGTACGCTGTTTCAGGGCAAGGGCTCGTTGAAGATTTATCACAAACATGTCACTCTAGGTACCATTCGTTGTAATTGAATGTCAGCTAAGGGCGGAAGAGCGGATAGAGGTTCAGGGCACTCTCTTGTCCTAGAGGTGGGAAATTGCCCCTAAAGGCGGAATAATCAGCAATGATCAACGACATGAGGATGCGGAAGGCAATGGAATAGGAAGGTAGGGCAGAGAGTGTGTTACTGTGAACAGTTCAGTGACCGGGTTGTTCTAACCAGAATCGACAGCAGACCAACACCGACAACCATAGTTCAGGTATACATGCCGACGTCGCAAGCTGAAGATGAACAGATAGAGAAAGTGTATGAGGATGTTGAAAGGGTAATGCAGTATGTAAAGGGGGACGAAAATCTAATAGTCATGGGCGACTGGAATGCAATTGTACGGGAAGGAGTAGAAGAAAAGGTTACAGGAGAATATGGGCTTGGGACAAGGAATGAAAGAGGAGAAAGACTAATTGAGTTCTGTAACAAGTTTCAGCTAGTAATAGCGAATACCCTGTTTTAGAATCACAAGAGGAGGAGGTATACTTGGAAAAGGCCGGGAGATACCGGAAGATTTCAATTAGATTACATCATGGTCAGACAGAGATTCCGAAATCAGATACTGGATTGTAAGACGTACCCAGGAGCAGATATAGACTCAGATCACAATATAGTAGTGATGAAGAGTAGGCTGAAGTTCAAGACATTAGTCAGGAAGAATCAATACGCAAAGAAGTGGGATACGGAAGTACTAAGGAATGACGAGATACGTTTGAAGTTCTCTAACGCTATAGATACAGCAATAAGGAATAGCGCAGTAGGCAGTACAGTTGAAGAGGAATGGACATCTCTAAAAAGGGCCATCACAGAAGTTGGGAAGGAAAACATAGGTACAAAGAAGGTAGCTACGAAGAAACCATGGGTAACAGAAGAAATACTTCAGTTGATTGATGAAAGGAGGAAGTACAAACATGTTCCGGGATAATCAGGAATACAGAAATCGCTGAGGAATGAAATAAATAGGAAGTGCAGGGAAGCTAAGACGAAATGGCCGCAGGAAAAATGTGAAGACATCGAAAAAGATATGATTGTCGGAAGGACAGTCTCAGCATACAGTAAAGTCAAAACAACCTTTGGTGACATTAAAAAAAGCAACGGTGGTAACATTAAGAGTGCCACGGGAATTCCACTGTTAAATGTAGAGGAGAGAGCGTATAGGTGGAAAGAATACATTGAAAGCCTCTATGAGGGTGAAGATTTGTCTGATGTGATAGAAGAAGAAACAGGAGTCGATTTAGAAGAGATAGGGGATCCAGTATTAGAATCGGAATTTAAAAGAGCTTTGGAGGACTTACGGTCAAATAAGGCAGAAGGGACAGATAACATTCCATCAGAATTTCTAAAATCATTGGGGGAAGTGGCAACAAAACGACTATTCACGTTGGTGTGTAGAATATATGAGTCTGGCGACATACCATCTGACTTTCGGAAAAGCATCATCCACACAATTCCGAAGACGGCAAGAGCTGACAAGTGCGAGAATTATCGCACAATCAGCTTAACAGCTCATGCATCGAAGCTGCTTACAAGAATAATATAGAGAAGAATGGAAAAGAAAATTGGGAATGCGCTAGGTGACGATCAGTTTGGCTTTAGGAAGAGTAAAGGGACGAGAGAGCCAATTCTGACGTTACGGCTAATAATGGAAGCAAGGCTAAAGAAATATCAAGACACTTTCATAGTATTTGTCGACCTGGAAAAAGCGTTCGACAATATAAAATGGTGCAAGCTCTTCGAGATTCTGAAAGAAGTAGGGGTAAGCTATAGGGAATCAGTGGCATTTTGTAGCACATGTGTTTCGGGACGGTTTTCTCAACTTATCGCCAGTATCGTGGACTTCCAGATCTGTGTCGTGTGTGTTCCCTATGTGCCTATACTATTAGCGCCAGTTTTGTGTAGTGCCACGTTGTGTGGCACCACATTCTACAATTATCCTTAATTTATGGGCATGAGTTATAAAGCACAGCTCGTGCGAAAACACAACTTGATCATTTTTCAGAAGGTGCTGCAAGTCATGTATGAAGAGAATTCGGCAGAATCCTTGTTCCTTGATTTCTAGAAGGCATTTGACGCGGTGGGTGACTGGATGTTGTTATCAAGGGTACGAGCATTCGGAATAGGTTTACAGATATGTGGATGATTCGAAGACTTTTTAAGTAAGAGAGTCCAGTCTTCATCAGGGGCAAGGGTATTGTCAGGAGCGCCCAAGGGGAGTGTCGCACTGTCTATATAAATAAATTATCTGAGGCACATGGTGACAAGCAACTTGAGGCTATTTAATATTGATAGCGTGTTTTCGTCGTTGAGTGAATTTAGGAGAAAATGACAAACTTTCAGCATGACGCAACGAATAGCAACTAGCTCTAAATGTAGGAAAATTTAAGCTAATGCAGTTAAGTAGGGAAAACAAACCCGCAATGTTCGAAAACAGCATTGGTAATGTGCTGCTTGACATAGTCACGTAGTTTGAATATCTGGGAGTACCGATAGAAAGCCATACGAAATGGAACAAGCATGTAAAGAATGTAGTAGTGAAGGCGAATGGTCAACTTCGGTTTATTTGCAGAATCTCAGGAGAGTATCGATCATGTGTAAAAGAGTATACATATAGGACACTAGTGTGACCTGTTCTTGAGCACTGATCGAGTGTTTGGGATCCCCACGCCCGTCCTTCGCCCCCCCCCCCTTCCACCCAACCCTCCACAAATTCGTGTTAAAGGAAGGCATCGAAGCAATTTAGAATGACGCTGCTGGTTTCTTGCCGTGATGTTCGATCAGCACGCGAGCATTACGGAGATGTTTCGTGAACTCTGGTGGAATACGTGGAGGGAAAACGATGTCTTTTTAGAGGAACATTACTGAGAAAATTTAGAGAAGCGGCATTTGACGTGGGCTTAGAACGGTTCTACTACTGTCAACGTACTCCTTGAGTAAGGACCACGGAAATAAGAGAAGAGAAGACTCGTACCGAGGCATATAACGGGTGGTTTTTAGTTTTCACTGTATTTATAAGGGTAAGAGGAAAGGAAATCACCAGTTGTGGTACAGTATACCCTGCGCCATGCGCTATACTGTGGCTTGTGGTGTATGTATGTAGATGTAGATGAAGAGATTTAAACCACTGTCACTCATTATTTTGTTGGATTATGATTAACCACACGTTGATACTATGACACATTACACATTATTCACATGCGGTTCTTTGGTGCATATACGCAATTGTATCCATTGAAGGAATTGAAGGAGAAGCATTTCTAAAGTAGACATATAAGCTTCGCCAGTCCGACATTCTGATGGACAATAACTCGAGACAGCTAAATATTAATTTATTTATTTGTTTAGAACGTTCTCACGTATATTATAAACACATTCTGTATTCAATCTTACTAAAATCATTACTACGAACAGTCTTATTTTTTATTGTACATCCGAAACTAATTATACTAAATACACTGTTACAGCTAAACCAATTCTACTTCTCATTATCTTATCAGTTTCTACTATTACTGAAGACAACACCTGGCTATATCTGCTACTACTATTGTCCTACTACTTGTTTCCCTCCTATCTGTAACTGGTATACTCTGTTAAGTAACGAAGTATGTTATAAACAGTAGTTAAACGATTTTCTAGTTTGTCATTTTACACAATACTCTCCGTCTCTTTCACATCCGTAGGCACTTACTCTCCGTCCCTTGGACACTTCGGTCGTCGTTGTGGTGGATTCTTCATAGTTCACTGTCTGCTAGCTCCCTAGTTGCTAGGACGACTCCTCTACTGAGTGAACATCGTTGCGGGAACAGCTCAACTTCTCTTCATTTTGCGTCTCTTCCACTGTATTCACTGAATCCATGCACGGTGTACACATCGGCTCACTATTTGTTAGAAAAGTTATCAGTAGTACTACCGTATATCACTGTAAACTCACAAGTAACACTGCCAGAAAACAAAACTCTAGATACAACCGAACAGTATCGAATGCAAAGCCGGCCGTAGTGGCAGAGCGGTTCTAGGCGCTACAGTCTGGAACCGCGCGACCGCTACGGTCGCAGGTTCGAATCCTGCCTCGGGCATAGATGTGTGTGATGTCCTTAGGTTAGTTAGGTTTAAGTAGTTCAAAGTTCTAGGGGACTGATGACCTCAGAAATTAAGTCCAATAATGCTCAGAGCCTTTTTTCGAATGCAAACTTGAGGGCAACGAGTTATAGAGGGAATTACTATTGTCAACAGCAAGTACAGAAAGAAAGCAAGACAGACTGCCCATACAGTCGCCGTTTGCACTGTTGTCCACAGTGGACAATACAAATACATACGAAGGCAACTGCGGCAAGATACCGAACGAAATGCAACAATTCTGTAACAAGCCTCCGGAGACCGTGAGACGCTTATACCAAACTACTCAGAACGTGTCTCTCAACATCCTCTGGAAGTTTGTCGATGGAGTTCTTGTTCATCGTATGGGTACAATTTGTTTCCATCTCGAGGGAAGTACAATAAGTAAAGCAATACATTTTTTTCTGAAAGTAGGTTGGTTTTATTCAGGGTTCTTGTACACTTTATTACAGTTATGGTAACCACAGTCAACCAGTACTTTAGTTGTTCATGTGATTGTGGCTGAAGAAAGCCTCTCGCCAACCAATTGTAACCACAGACAGAAAGATTAAAATTACGTAGGGTGTAAGAGCTTACACAGCACCGGCAAAGAGAGTATACGTACATCTGCATCATAATGCGCAAGCCACCTAACGGTGTATGCCTCAGGATACTTCTGGTACCACGAACTGATTCCCCTGTACGTGTTTCACTCGCGAATCGCGCGTAGGAAGAATTATGTCGGTAGGTCTGTCTATTAGCTACAGTTTCTTGAATTTTCTCGTTGTGGTTATTTCGTGAGGTGCATGTGGCACGAATATTTTGTCTGACCCTTCCTGGAAGACGTTCTCTTGAATTTTCAGTTGTAAACCTCTCTTGTAACGTCTGCCAATGGAGTTCGTTGAGCATCTCTGTAACGCTCTCTCGCCGACTAAACCATCCCGTGACGAAAACCGCCGTTTTTCGTTGGATCTTCTCTATCTTTTCTACCAGTCTTACCTGGTAAGGAACCCAGATAGATGAACAATACTCAAAAACTAGTCGAATGGATGAGATACATTTCGTTAAGATTGCCCTTATGAATATCAGTCTGACATCTGCTTTTCCTACTATTTGCTTCATGTAGTCATTCCACTTGAAGCCGCTCTGCATAGTTACTCCTAGATATATTGCGGTAGATATTGTTTCAATCACTTTGTCAACAGTAGAGTAGTTGTGCCTACAGATCTAAAGAGGTCTACTAGTATCAAATACCTGCCTTAGTTCGAGGCAGAAATTTCCGAGAATGTACAGAATGATATGGAAGCGACTCATGGATTGAAGGTAAATCGCAGATGTGGTGCTATAGATGGATGTTCAAAATTAACGTTATCTGGCAAGATAGGGAATGAGAAGGTTCTCCGCAGAATCAGAGAAGAGTGGAACATATAAAACACACTGACAAGAAAAGGGACAGGGTGGAAGGAAATCTGTGAAGGCATCAGGCGTCTAGATGGAACTGTAAAGGGTAATACTAGTTGGGTAGGACAAGTGGCTATTTAATAAATGAAAATAATTTTTGGGGCAGTTCCGCATTTAAGTTTCTATTTATTGTTATGTATAGTTTGTACACTTCATCGTGTTTCAGACCAGTAGAGTACACGGAGAACCGCAAAAAAGTTCTATTGAAGTGATAGCTTTACTTTGCTGATACATTTTTGTTATTCTCTTACATTGACGGGTGACGCCACGACGGCAGTTCTCTGTGTTGTGCTGCAATGACGGTTGCAGCTGTCATAATACTGTAACAGGGATATTGACCACGTTTTCGAGCTTTTCCAGTCGTTAATAATTATTATGACCATAAGACATATTTCTGTATTGTAGATGTGAGTCATGGATCCCTGATAAAAGTGGCATATAAGTGGCAGTCAGAGATGTTACCAGAGGACACCATATAGAATGTGAAGGTATTAGGACTCAATTAGATATTTACTACAATAAAATTTGATGAAAATAAAGTATTGTGGAAACAGCATCTATAACAAGTGAGTATAGAGAAAATCCGTCGTCGGGCCATGTTGCACTCGTCAAGACGAAGAAAGGACGTAGGAAGATACAAAATTTGTTGCTAGTGAAATGTAAACACGAAACAGGCACGACTGCTTAAATCTTGAACGGTGGAAGAAGATTCTTTTTCCTAAAAATAACAATAAATAAATAAAAACATAAACAACGCGTATGTGAATTTCCCACTAAAATTGTCACAGTTGTTACGTGACCTTGTTACGATGTGTGAGCCAACGAAGCTCTCTGTCGGACGCTGTTGATCTGAAGTTACATGTTTACCACAATATGTCATTAACGAATAAAATTACCTAAAAATTGTTTCCTCCTACTTCAGGGATTCAACAAACCCCGACTGATAACACATTTCATTGTCCACTGTATGGATGAAATGTTGCATGGAAAAGAGCGACACTATGAGAAATGGAACCAACGTCAAACTGCCAGACTTCCGTTAATCATTGTTTTAAACGTCGTGGCTATTTTGCCAAGTGTAATGGGGCTACGTTTGATTGGCTGACTCTGGGAATTTGACGCGAGGGAGCTCGGGTATGGATAGACGAATGCTGACTTAATTCTTACGACCTGAACGCTGGAAAATAATTACGCCTACGATTCTTACAGTTATAAGCCGCCCCGCTCTTTTGTTTTACATTTTTGTGGCGCGGGCCTCTTTTTGGCTAGGATTCTAGGCTGCAGGAGGTAAACACGGTCCTGCTCCTAATTGCTGTACTTCAAGGACACCCATTAGTGATTTTGCACATGGTAGCAGGAAGGAGTGGGGAGGTGAAGACTGGCGTCCGGTATTGATTGTAGTTTCGAATTTGTCGTTGCCTGGATGTGACGAACGAGGGGCAAGCGATTACAGTACCCTTTTATGTGGGTTAAAGGGCCACGGGAAACTACGAAAATGATGTCAGTCTAAAAGGGTGCACGGCAGACACAAGAAGGGAGGCCTAACAACAATCGCTATTGTTGTTGTAGAGTGTCGTAGATTTGTTGGAAAATAATCACAGCTCCAAGCGCTGACAGCAAACACTGAAGCACACATCCTTATAGGTACGAAAAGGTGAATAAAGTCAGACATAAGTTAAGCCAAATTTTATTCAAAGGACCTAATCATGTTCGGGAAAAATGGATTAAATACACATGATGGTGGAGTGTTTATTGCTGCCAGAAGTAGCTTGCTTTGTAGTGAAAGTGCAGTAGATAGTTCTTATGACTTATTGTTGGCAGAGGCTATGATAGGTTGGTGCATAAGTTCTTAGCGCTTACGTTCTGCATATTGGATTCCGGTTGCTATGGGTTTATTTACCAATTGTCATTTTTGTTTGTAATTCATTGTTACTATTTGAGTTTACATATTGTCATTTTGTCATTTGGAGATAGTGAATGGAGTTCTGAACGATATGAAATGGAGTGCCAAGTGGAGAACTCGGAACATTTTCGACATATCCCTCTGTTTGAGTTCAGTAGAGCGGCGACAGCAGCGGAAGCATACAGAAATACTTGGCCGTTTATGGCGATAATTCCACGAGACAGACCACGGTAAGAAAACTGTTTTCTCGTTTTAAGAAGATGATTTTGACGTTAGTGAATCTACACGTTCCGGTAGACCTTCAGGCTTTGATCAAGATCGTTTAAACCCGTTAATTACCAACGACCAACGTTTGTGCACTCGATAACTGGCATATGTAATGAACTGTGATCATTCCACCATCGTGCGACGTTCGCATGGAAAGGGAAAGGTTCAAAAACAGACTGTGTGTGCAGTGCATTGTCTAATCCAAACTCACAAAAATCAGCAGGTGGCCATATGTGCATCACTGCTTCCTCGCCATAAATTGTGTCGTGAATAACACCGAACATTCCTGTCTTGCTTCGCTACTGGTGACGAGAACTGGTGTATGTGTGCTAACATATGGAAAAGAAAGGAATGGTTGAGCTCAGAAAAAGCAGGAACTCCTATACCTGTTAACACCAACAGAAGATGTCTTGCATGTGGTGGAACAGCGACAGAAAGATGTACTACGAATTGGTCCTCCAAGGCATAACCATCACTAGTGACATTTATTGTCAACAAGTGACCCATGAACCACGGACTTTGGCGTTGGTGGGGAGGCTTGCGTGCTTCATCGATACAGATAGCTATACCGTAGGTGCAACCACAACGGAGAGGTATCTGTTGAGAGGCCAGACAAACGTGTGGTTCCTGAAGAGGGGCAGCAGCCTTTTCAGTAGTTGCAGGGGCAACAGTCTGGATGATTGACTGATCTGGCATTGTAACACTAACCAAAATAGCCTTGCTGTTGTGGTAATGCGAATGGCTGAAAGCAAGGGGAAACTACAGCCGTAATTTTTACCGAGGGCATGCAGCTTAACAGTATGATTAAATGATGATGGCGTCCTCTTGGGTAAAATATTCCGGAGGTAAAATACACTCCTGGAAATTGAAATAAGAACACCGTGAATTCATTGTCCCAGGAAGGGGAAACTTTATTGACACATTCCTGGGGTCAGATACATCACATGATCACACTGACAGAACCACAGGCACATAGACACAGGCAACAGAGCATGCACAATGTCGGCACTAGTACAGTGTATATCCACCTTTCGCAGCAATGCAGGCTGCTATTCTCCCATGGAGACGATCGTAGAGATGCTGTGGAACGGCTTGCCATGCCATTTCCACCTGGCGCCTCAGTTGGACCAGCGTTCGTGCTGGACGTGCAGACCGCGTGAGACGACGCTTCATCCAGTCCCAAACATGCTCAATGGGGGACAGATCCGGAGATCTTGCTGGCCAGGGTAGTTGACTTACACCTTCTAGAGCACGTTGGGTGGCATGGGATACATGCGGACGTGCATTGTCCTGTTGGAATAGCAAGTTCCCTTGCCGGTCTAGGAATGGTACAACGATGGGTTCGATGACGGTTTGGATGTACCGTGCACTATTCAGTGTCCCCTCGACGATCACCAGTGGTGTACGGCCAGTGTAGGAGATCGCTCCCCACACCATGATGCCGGGTGTTGGCCCTGTGTGCCTCGGTCGTATGCAGTCCTGATTGTGGCGTTCACCTGCACGGCGCCAAACACGCATACGACCATCATTGGCACCAAGGCAGAAGCGACTCTCATCGCTGAAGACGACACGTCTCCATTCGTCCCTCCATTCACACCTGTCGCGACACCACTGGAGGCGGGCTGCACGATGTTGGGGCGTGAGCGGAAGACGGCCTAACGGTGTGCGGGACCGTAGCCCAGCTTCATGGAGACGGTTGCGAATGGTCCTCGCCGATACCCCAGGAGCAACAGTGTCCCTAATTTGCTGGGAAGTGGCGGTGCGGTCCCCTACGGCACTGCGTAGGATCTACGGTCTTGGCGTGCATCCGTGCGTCGCTGCGGTCCGGTCCCAGGTCGACGGGCACGTGCACCTTCCGCCGACCACTGGCGACAACATCGATGTACTGTGGAGACCTCATGCCCCACGTGTTGAGCAATCGGCGGTACGTCCACCCGGCCTCCCGCATGCCCACTATACGCCCTCACTCAAAGTCCGTCAACTGCACATACGGTTCACGTCCAAGCTGTCGCGGCATGCTACCAGTGTTAAAGACTGCGATGGAGCTCCGTATGCCACGGCAAACTGGCTGACACTGACGGCGGAGGTGCACAAATGCTGCGCAGCTAGCGCCATTCGACGGCCAACACCGCGGTTCCTGGTGTGTCCGCTGTGCCGTGCGTGTGATCATTGCTTGTACAGCCCTCTCGCAGTGTCCGGAGCAAGTATGGTGGGTCTGACACACCGGTGTCAATGTGTTCTTTTTTCCCTTTCCAGGAGTGCAGTCCCTCATTCGGATCTCCGGGCGGGGACTACTCAGGAGGACGTTGTTATCAGGAGAAAGAAAACTGGCGTTCTACGGATCGGAGCGTGGAATGTCAGATCCCATAATCGGGCAGGTAGGTTAGAAAATTTAAAAAGGGAAATGGACAGATTAAAGTTAGATATAGTGGGAGTAAGCGAAGTTCGGTGGCAGGAGCAACAAGACTTTTGGTCAGGTGAATACAGGGTTATAAATACAAAATCAAATAGGAGTATTTCAGGAGTAGGTTTAATAATGAATAAAAAAATAGGAGTACGGGTAAGCTCCTACAAACAGCATAGTGAACACATTATTGTGGCCAAGATAGACACAAAGCCCACGCCTACTACAGTAGTACAAATTTATATGCCAACTAGCTCTGCAGATGACGAAGAAATTGATGAAATGTATGAGGAGATAAAAGAAATTATTCAAATAGTGAAGGGAGACGAAAATTTAATAGTCATGGGTGACTGGAATTCAAGCGTAGGAAAAGGGAGAGAAGGAAACATAGTAGGTGAATATGGATTGGGGTTAAGAAATGAAAGCGGAAGCGGTCTGGTAGAATTTTGCGCAGAGCATAACTTAATCATAGCTAACACTTGGTTTAAGAATCATGAAAGAAGGTTGTATACATGAAAGAACCCTGGAGATACTAAGAGGTATAAGATAGATTAAATAATGGTATGGCAGAGATTTAGGAACCAGGTTTTAAATTGTAAGACATTTCCAGGGGCAGATGTGGACTCTGACCACAATCTATTGGTTATGAACTGTAGATTAAAACTGAAGAAACTGCGAAAAGGTGGGAATTTAAGGAGATGAGACCTGGATAAACTGAAAGAATCTGAGGTTGTACAGAGTTTCAGGGAGAGCACAAGGGAACAATTGACAGGAATGGGGCAAAGAAATACAGTAGAAGAAGAATGGGTAACTTTGAGGGATAAAATAGTGAAGGCAGCATAGGATCAAATAGGTAAAAAAAGGAGGGCTAGTAGAAACCCTTGGGTAACAGAAGAAATATTGAATTTAATTGATGAAAGGAGAAAATATAAAAATGCAGTAAATGAAGCAGGCAAAAAGGAATACAAACGTCTCAAAAATGAGATCGACAGGAAGTGCAAAATGGCTAAGCAGGGATGGCTAGAGGACAAATATAAGGATGTAGAGGCTTATCTCACTAGGGGTAAGGTAGATGCTACGTATAGGAAAATTAAAGAGACCTTTGGAGGAAAGAGAACCACTTGTATGAATACCAAGAGCTCAGATGGAAACCCAGTTCTAAGCAAAGTAGGGAAAGCAGAAAGGTGGAAGGAATATATAGAGGGTCTATACAAGGGCGATGTACTTGAGGACAATATTATGGAAATGGAAGAGGATGTAGATGAAGATGAAATGGGAGATATGATACTGCGTGAAGAGTTTGACAGAGCACTGAAAGACCTGAGTCTAAACAAGGCCCCCGGAGTAGACAACATTCCATTAGAACTACTGACAGCCTTGGGAGAGCCAGTCCTGACAAAACTCTACCATCTGGTGAGCAAGATGTATGAGACAGGCGAAATACCCTCAGACTTCAAGAAGAATATAATAATTCCAATCCCAAAGAAAGCAGGTGTTGACAGATGTGAAAATTACCGAACTATCAGTTTAATAAGTCACAGCCGTTCTAAACAGACAGTCTACAAAACCATCGAGAACATGGAGGTCTCCACAACAGCTGGTGACAAGAAGAATAGGATACCAGTTAAGAGTGTTGCTGCTACTGCACTTGTCGACGGACCGTGTGTTTTTTGTGGGTATAGACTTAATTTTAGTACTGATATTATGATAGTTTTTCTCTTGGTAATGGTTGGCTCACTGTAGCTATTGTACGTGGAGGTGTTGGTGTTCCTAGCGTTTCTGGACTTGAAAGTTTTGTAGATTTAGACATTATTGCCTACCGTACCTATCATATGGCAGGACTTGCAAATAAAGACTTTGGTAAATCTGCGTATATGTAACCTTCGACATTGTCTTTGTATACAGACGAATGGAAAAAGTGATAGAAGCCGACCTCGGGGAAGATCAGTTTGGATTCCGTAGAAATGTTGGAACACGTGAGGCAATACTTGCCCTACGACTTACCTTAGAAGAAAGATTAAGGAAAGGCAAACCTACGTTTCTAGCATTTGTAGACTTAGAGAAAGCTTTTGACAATGTTGATTGGAATACTCTCTTTCAAATTCTGAAGGTGGCAGGGGTAAAATACAGGGAGCGAAAGGCTATTTACAATTTGTACAGAATGCAGATGGCAGTTATAAGAGTCGAGGGGCATGAAAGGGAAGCAGTGGTTGGGAAGGGAGTGAGACAGGGTTGTAGCCTATCCCCGATGTTATTAAATCTGTATATTGAGCAACAAATAAAGGAAACAAAAAAAATGTTGGAAGTAGGAATTAAAATGCATGGAGAAGAAATAAAAACTTTGAGGTTCGCCGATGACATTGTAATTCTGTCAGAGACTGCAAAGGACTTGGAAGAGCAGTTGAACGGAATGGACAGTGTCTTGAAGGGAGGGTATAAGATGAACATCAACAAAATCAAAACAAGGATAATGGAATGTAGTCTAATTAACTCAGGTGATGCTGAGGGAATTAGATTAGAAAATGAGACACTTAAAGTAGTAAAGGAGTTTGGCTATTTGGATAGAAAAATAACTAATGATGGTCGAAGTAGAGAGGATATCAAATGTTGACTGGCAATGGCAAGGAAAGCGTTTCTGAAGAAGAAAAATTTGTTAACATCGAGTGTAGATTTAAGTGTCAGGAAGTCGTTTCTGAAAGTATTTGTATGGAGTGTAGCCATGTATGGAAGTGAAACATGGACGATAAATAGTTTAGACAAGAAGAGAATAGAAGCTTTCGAAATGTGGTGCTACAGAAGAATGCTGAAGATTAGATGGGTAGACCACATAACTAATGAGGAGGTATTGAATAGAATAGGGGAGAAGAGGAGCTTGTGGCACAACTTGACTAGAAGAAGGGATCGGTTGGTAGGACATGTTCTGAGACATCGAGGGATCACCAAATTAGTATTGGAGGGCAGCGTGGAGGGTAAAAATCGTAGAGGGAGACCAAGAGATGAATACACTAAGCAGATTCAGAAGGATGTAGGCTGCAGTAGGTACTGGGAGATGACGAAGCTTGCACAGGATAGAGTAGCATGGAGAGCTGTATCAAACCAGTCTCAGGACTGAAGACCACAACAAGAACAAGTGAGACGTCTTGTATACGCAGAGCAAACGAGAGAGATGCGCCATGGTACATAAAACTGGTCACAACACTGTTGCAGAATCTCCAACGATAAATCATTCCAAATTTAAAAGAGCGTAAAACTCCTACTGACGAAGTTTTACAAAGAAGCAATCTCATGCTTTTAATGGTTTCCATCCTCTGTCTCGAAATCTGACAGAAAGCTCAGAGCATTCTGTCTACACCAGTGGCCAGATGCAATCAACACCTCACCCCGCGATAACAATGATGACATTACTGATGAAGTGTCGCTAAAGCAGTCTTTCTAAACTCAGCTTTCCGCAAGTTCTTCATCAAAGAAGACGAAGTAAATATTCCACGATTCGAATCGAGAACATCTGAGAACGTGACTAACTTAGAAGTAGATATTATCGGCGTAGTGAAGTAGCTTAAACCACTTAATAAATGCAAGGCCTCCGTCCATAATGTGTACCACCTAGGTTCATTTCAGAGGGTGCCAATACAATACCTGAATACTTAGAAATCATAGACACCTTCTCTTGGCCAGAAATGCCTTTTTTGCCATAACGAGTGAGCTTTTGATGTCTCCTTGCTCCGTCCGTCATTGGTTATTTTACTGTCTAGGTAGCAGAATTCCTTAACTTCACTGACTTCGTGACCATCAATCCTGATGTTAAGTTTCTCGCTGTTCTCATTTCTACTACTTCTCATTACCTTCGTCTTTCTCCGATTTACTCTCAAACCAGTGTACTCATTAGACCGTTCATTCCGTTCAGCATATCATTTAATTCTTCTTCACTTTCACTCAGGATAGCAATGTCATCAGCGAATCGTATCATTGATATCCTTTCACCTTGTATTTTAATTCCACTCCTGAGCCTTTCTTTTATTTCTATCATTGCTTCCTCGATGTACAGATTGAAGAGTAGGCGCGAGAGGCTACAGCCTTGTCTTACACCCTTCTTAATACGAGCACTTCGTTCTTGATCGTCCTCTCTTACTATTCCCTCTTGGTTGTTGTACATATTGTATATGACCCGTCTCTCCCTATAGCTTACCCCTACTTTTTTCAGAATCTCGAAGAGCTTGCACCATTTTATATTGTCGAACGCTTTTTCCAGGTCGACAAATCCTATGAAAGTGTCTTGATTTTTCTTTGGCCTTGCTTCCATTACTAGCCGTAACGTCAGAATTGCCTCTCTCGTCCCTTTACTCTTCCTAAAGCCAAACTGATCGTCACCTAGCGCATTCTCAATTTTCTTTTCCATTCTTCTGTATATTATTCTTGTAAGCAGCTTCGATGCATGAGCTGTTAAGCTGATTGTGCGATAATTCTCGCACTTGTCAGCTCTTGCCGTCTTCGGAACTGTGTGGATGATGCTTTTCCGAAAGTCAGATGGTATATCGCCAGACTCATATATTCTACACACCAACGTGAATAGTCGTTTTGTTGCCACTTCCCCCATGATGTAATCTAATTGAAATCTTCCAGTATCTCCCGGCCTTTTCCAAGTATACCTCCTCCTCTTGTGATTCTTGAACAGGGTGTTCGCTATTACTAGCTGAAACTTGTTACAGAACTCAATTAGTCTTTCTCCTCTTTCATTCCTTGTCCCAAGCCCATATTCTCCTGTAAACTTTTCTTCTACTCCTTCCCCTACAACTGCATTCCAGTCACCCATGACTATTAGATTTTCGTCCCCCTTTACATACTGCATTACCCTTTCAACATCCTCATACACTTTCTCTATATGTTCATCTTCAGCTTGCGACGTCGGCATGTATACCTGAACTATGGTTGTCGGTGTTGGTCTGCTGTCGATTCTCATTAGAACAACCCGGTCACTGAACTGTTCACAGTAACACACCCTCTGCCCTACCTTCCTATTCATAACGAATCCTACACCTGTTATACCATTTTCTGCTGCTGTTGATATTACCCGATACTCATCTGACCAGAAATCCTTGTCTTCCTTCCACTTCACTTCACTGACCCCTACTATATCTAGATTGAGCCTTTGCATTTCCCTTTTCAGATTTTCTAGTTTCCCTACCACGTTCAAGCTTCTGACATTCCACGCCCCGACTCGTAGAACGTTATCCTTTCGTTGATTACTCAATCTTTTTCTCATGGTAACCTCCCTCTTGGCAGTCCCCTCCCGGAGATCCGAATGGGGGACTATCCTGGAATCTTTAGCCAATGGAGAGATCATCATGACACTTCTTCAATTACAGGCCACATGTCCTGTGGATACACGTTACGTGTCTTCATTGCAGTGGTTTCCATTGACTTCTGCATCCTCATGTCGTTCATCATTGCTGATTCTTCCGCCTTTAGGGGCAATTTCCCACCCCTAGGACAAGAGAGTGCCCTGAACCTCTATCCGCTCCTCCGCCCTCTTTGACAAGGCCGTTGGCAGAATGAGGCTGACTTTTTATGCCGGAAGTCTTCGGCCGCCAATGCTGATTATTTAT
Source organism: Schistocerca americana (assembly GCF_021461395.2). Classification (NCBI taxonomy): domain Eukaryota; kingdom Metazoa; phylum Arthropoda; class Insecta; order Orthoptera; family Acrididae; genus Schistocerca; species Schistocerca americana. The sequence continues at coordinate 264,185,354 of NC_060125.1, read as the reverse complement.
CAAAATTTAGGCAGTGGCAGGGATCGAACCCGTGACCGGAGACGTTTTGATTATGAATCAAAGACGCTACCCCTAGACCACGGCCTCCGCTGAATTACAGACCCATATCGCCAATGTCCATTTCCAGTGGGACTTTGGATGATGTGTTCGAACATTATGAAATGCTTCGAAGAAAATGATTTATTGACAAACAGTCAGTAGGGATTCATGAAGTATCGTTTTCGTGATATCCAATTAGTTCCTTTTCTCACTAGGTAGTTGGTGCTCTCGACAGGGGATATCAAACTGATTCCAAGTTGTTAATTTCCAGAAGTCTTTTTACACCGTTCCTCACAAGCGACTTCTAATAAAATTATGGAATACCATCTCAGCTGCACGACTGGATTCGTGATGTCCTGTCAGAAAGGTCACTGGTCCTAGTCCTGATGGAAAATCATGGAACAGAACAGAAGCAATATCTGGCGTTCCATAAGGCTCCTCTGTTGTTCCTGATCTAAATAAACGGCTTAAGAGACAGTCTAAGCAGTCTTCTTAGATTTTTTGCAGATGATGCTGTCATTTACCGCCATGTAAAGCTATTGGAAGATCAAAAAAATTGCTAAGTTATTTAGACAAGGTAGCCGTATGGTGCCAAAAGTGGTAACTGAGTAAATCATGCGAAGTGTGAATTCATCCACACGAGCACTAAAAGGAACGCGCTAAATTTCAGTTACACGATACATCACACAAATCTAGAGGCTGTAAACTCAGCTAAGTACTTAGGGATTACAATTACGAATAAGTTAAAGTGGAACGATGGCCTACATAATGTTTTATGCAAATCAAACCAAAGACTGCGTTTCATTGGCAACACTTAGAAAATGCAATAGATCTGCTAAAGAAACTACTTACACTACACTGGTCCGCCTTCTTCTGGAGTACTGCTGTGCGGTATCGGTTCCGCATAGGATACCATTGCATGAGAACATCGAAAAATTTCAAAAGAGGGCAACATTTTTCTATTATTTCGAAATAGGGGAGGTAGTGCGAAGGACATGATACGCGAATTAACGTAGCAGTCATTAAAACAAAAGAGTTTTTTCTTCTCGAGAAATGTAAGTCACCAACTTTCTCCTCTGAGTGCGAAAGTATTTTGTTTCTGTTCACCTACACAGAGAAAAGTGAAAATCATAAGAAAAGAAGAGAAATCAGAGCTCGTACGCAAAGATTTAAGTGTTCGTTTTTCCCGCACAATGTTCGAGAGTAGAATAATAGAGAAATAACTTGAGGGTGGGTGGACGAACCCTTTGCCAGTCCTGAATTGTACAGTAATCACGTAGATGCAGATGTAGATGCAGATGTACCTTTCGAGAGTTGAGACAATATACTGTACTACGTGCTCCACGATAGATCTGTCTCCAAACATGGGTCAAAGCGAAGCGGAGTATCTCCTGTGAGTCAAGGGAAGACCCGTGTTCTTCACTTTCAGTGAACGTTCCTTTACGGTTCATCTGGCTCATGTTATAACAATATTTGTCTACATTATAGGTAATCATCCGCGTATTACTGCTTACTTTGATACCTAACAGCCGCCTGAAGTCATTGTTACACCTTTCAGAGCCAATTTTCGTTTTCTTCGGTACCATGTATGGTGACTATTACCCGTGGTTCTTCCACGGGAAAGAGATTCACGCGGTGCGGCGATTTCGTAGCTCCGTCGTTTCTCCGAGGTCGATGTATTGACGAAACGTGACTCTGTGGTAATGGCCGTGCCTTTACACCGTTGCCTGACGCCGTAATCACAGAGAAATTGCATAGAAAAAAAACAAAGTACTGCCTCCTTATTGCCTTCATCGGTGGAGGGGAGGTACGTAGAAAGTACCATGTGCGCAATTTCGCTGCAGCTGCGTTTGCTACTTGAGTCTAGAACAAGACTTGCGAGTGGATTGACATAACACTTGCGTTGCATTCTTCTTTCGAACACAATCCTTTCTTCCCACAGTGCTAGTTCAAGAAGTTATGTGTGAGAGCTATCGTAACGTTTGGGAAACATGTGAGAGGGAACTGCAAGATCTAAAGTGAGCGAGGGTCATGTGTCGTTCATGGGTCATGTGTCGTTGAGTTATAGCATCAGCCGCGAAAGGTAAGGCTACAGGTTCGAATCCAGGCTTGGAACACAATTTTAATCTGTCAGGTAGTTACATGATTCATCTAATTACCTGAATGACGGATAGTAACTCGGCCTGAAAAATAGGAGTTTGTATTTACATTAAAGATTGCACTTGTACCTGTTGATACGTGCACTGTGGCTCCTCTGTACTTACTGTCCGAGCCAAAAGCTCATTTAATTTGCAGTAGCGGCACTTCTTCAAAGGATTATATCACGTCTATGAATTCGTGAAATCAAAGGACAGTTATTACTTCGAACGGTGGAAAGTCTCCAAACGTCTACTGCCTCATTTTTACATTAACTCCTGACTTACAATCATAAAATATAGTTCTTTATTTTTATTAAACTGGACCGATTTCGGTCATGAACCTTTATGTTCAAGGTGAGAGAATAGGGCTACCAGAAGAGTGATGTTTGTGTTACAAGTTTATTACGAATGGAACATTTTAAAAGTTTTATTGGTACCGCTATGTGCAGTTGATGGCTAAATATCTTTTTGTGACCCCCAGATGGTTAGATTAATGACTGAAATCGATCGCCTTTAATACAAATAAAAGTCCAGCTGTGTATTTTATGATGCAGTTTTTAGAGCTCATGAGATCTGTCCAGCACCACCTGCGAAAAATATTCACAAAAGTGGTAATATGGAAACGCTTTTCTTTCAATTCCATTGGTGCCTCATTGTAAATACCGATTTTAGCGAAGCAAATCAGGCATAAGCGATCCATCAAATAGGAAAAAGCAGCATGAAATTAGTTTTACTTATTTTGTTTCTTTGTAATGATGTTTTAAGCGTTAGCGCAGGATAGCATTTACAGTGACTTTCGTTTTCTGCAAGGAATATTTATTTTAAGTTTAGAGTCCTTAAGCATCAGCCCTACTGTCAATGGAAGGCAATAACCTACCGGTGCGATCATTGCAGGTTGTCATGAACACGACAGGATCTAGAAGTAACACTAAAAGATCAGTTGGATTCTGGTTTTAGAACCTGCAGTGCCCGTAGGGTGCGGTCCTGTACTGAAATGCACTGAGGAGCCAAGTGACAATTTGGAAGATTGTCTGGGAAGTCCCCGTATTCGTCAATACTTTTCCTTTTTTGGGTTGTCTGAGAAGTCCCCGTATTCCTCATGACTTTCCCTTTTTTCGTTTGTCTGAGAAGACCTCACCTCCCCCACGGGTTTTTCTTTTCTGGGTTATCCGTCTTTCGGTTGGTTTGATACGCCCCCCCCCCCCCCCCCCATGACACCTCTTCATCACAGTTCAGCACCTACCCCCAACGCCCTAAACTGTTTTTGAGCTGTATTGCAGTCTCCGACTTCCCGACGATCGAAGCACCTAAAGCTCCTTGAATTATCATGGAAGTTATTCCTTAAGTAGCTGACATGCCCTGCATTGCTCGCATGTCAATTTTGCCAGTTTTGTATTAGAAACGGAAACGAAAAGTAAGCAGTTTCTGTAGTGTAACATAAAAATAATTAATTTCCTTGTATCTGTGGAAAAAAACCTTTGAAATTATGAAACACTCATACAAAGAAATGTACAGTGCAATCGTATAAGTACAAATGCTTCGCGCTTTCTACAACCCGATTTTGTAAACGGCTCTAAGGCGACGCCTATTCGTAATTTTATAGCAGGCTATTGTTTTCGCCTACAGACGTTTGCGCAGCGCAACTGAAACGTGTCGAAAGCGCTACCATGTATCAGTGATTTCCTTTGGTTGACTAGATTGTTTGAGTATTTTAACAGCAATGAATAGATGCAATAAAACTTCATGTATGGTGCGGCATTTTTTCGCGCATCTAATTGTTTATGACGTCCTATCTCTTCAATTATATGACGTACAAAGACATATTTATGTAGATCATTCAGCGATATATGTAGATACTGTTTGTGAAATTCGTTGCGCATAGAATTAGTACCAAAGAAATAATTAATTTAAACGTCATACATGATGCTGCATTTTTGCACGCATCTAGGTGTTTATGACGTTGTATCTCCTGGTCTACGAGTCATACAATGATGCAATTTTGCGGGTATATTCAGCGTATGGCGGTATAATATATTTACGGTGAATGTATTGTATATTTTATATATTTTTATTTATGAATTATTGGCTGGGGTGTCTCTAAACATTGTGGGCTAACATGAGACTTATACCGCGATAACACTCGTACGAGCATTGGCTGCCCCGAAGCACGTACGATGTAATATTTTTTAAACACAACGCGCGCACACCGCCTTCTAATAAATAGTTTGCGTGAGCACTGCTATTTAGAAAAGAAATTATGAGTGGTCTTACGCAAACAGTGATTATTAATATGGGTCTCAGGGGCTACTGGTTATTTATGTACCAAATTTCACAGAGATTAACTGAGATATAGCGGAGTTTATTGAATGGAATAATTTTTGATATTTCTTGTTCATTATTTACAAGGCAAAACTGGAGAGAATCTCATCTGCCGTTAAGCGGCCAAAACGAAACATACTGAACTCATTTAGTGCTGTGAATTTTAGAAAATGAAATCTATCACTACTCTCTTTAACTTTGAAATTAACGAAAGATCAAAATTGAGAAGCCTCTCGCATTTACATTTAATATTATAACATGATTTATTGATTATAAAAGATCGTCAGCGTAATGGACGAATAAATGCTGCTAGGGAAGAAGAGCTCCCTGCAACTCGAACTTCTGAAAAAACTTCGTTAATGATAATTAATGGTTGCGAGGCGTGACAACTAAGCAAAAATACACTCCTAATAACAATTTCTATTATATTTTGCTGAAATACAGAAAAAAACTTACATTAATTATCAGACAGCGCTACAATGGCGGCATACCGCTAGACGAAACAAAAACAGGAGAGAGAGTTCAATCAAGGCATTGTCTCTGATCTTCATGGCTTATGTTATACAGAGGTTATACAAAAAAACTGTTCTTTGTTAACTACATCGATATTTGTGAGTTTTCAAAGTAATAATTTACATTCTTTACTATTTGTTATACATCGCACAGATGTACTTAGTCTTTAGATAATTTGTGGTCCACACAGCTCATAACAAGAACTTCTTTTCTCTTTCTCCAAATGACCATTAATGTGACGTACCGCCACAAGCGATGTATGTGGATACTCTATGCAAAATGTGTTGCGAGTACAGTAAGTAGAAAAGAAGCAATAGAGGTAAACGTTATTCTCAATGCGACAGTTTTCCACGCATCTCATTGTTTATGACGTCTTATGTCCTGAAATACACTACTGGCCATTAAAATTTCTACACCAAGAAGAAATACAGATGATAAACGGGTATTCATTGGATAAATATATTATACTAGAACTGACATGTGATTACATTTTCACGCAATTTGGATGCATAGATCCTGAGAAATCAGTAGCCAGAACAACCACCTCTGTCCGTAATAACGGCCTTGATACGTCTGGACTGGAGTCAAACAGAGCTTGGATGACGTGTACAGGTACCGCTGCCCATGCAGTTTCAACACGATACCAGACTTCATAGCGAGTAGTGACTGGCGTATTGTGACGAGCCAGTTGCTCGGCCACTATTGACCAGACGTTTTCAATTGGTGAAAGATCTGGAGAATGTGCTGGTCAGGGCACAAGTCGAACATTTTCTGTATCCAGAAACGCCCGTACAGTACCTGCAACATGCGGTCGTGCATTATCCTGCTGAAATGTAGGGTTTCGCGGGAATCGAATGGCGGGTAGAGCCACGGGTCGTAACACATCTGAATTGTAACGTTCACTGTGCAAAGTGCCGTCAATGCGAACAAGAGGTGACCGAGGCGTGTAACCAATGGCACCACATACCATCACGCCTAGTAATACGCCAGTATGGCGATGACGAACACACGCTTCCAATGTGCGTTCACACGATATCGCCAACACGGATGCGACCATCATGATGCTGTAAACAGAACCTGGATTCATCCGAAAAAAAAAAAGTTTTGCCATTCGTGCACCCAGGTTCGTCGTTGAGTACACCATCGCAGGCGCTCCTGTCCGTGATGCAGCTTCAAGGGTAACCCCAGGCATGGTCTCCGAGCTGATAGTTCATGCTGCTGCAAACGTCGTCGAACTGTTCGTGCAGATGGTTGTTGTCTTGCAAACGTCCCCCTCTATTCACTCAGGGATCGAGACGTGGCTGCACGATCCGTTATAGCCATGCGGATAAGATGCCTGTCATCTCGACTGCTAGTGATACGAGGCCATTGGGGTCCAGCACGGCATTCCGTATTACCCTCCTGAACCCACCGATTCCATATTCTGCAAAAAGTCATTGGACCTCGACCAATGCGAGCAGCAGTGTCGCGATAGGATAAACCGCAATCGCGGTAGGCTACAATCCGACTTTTATCAAAGTCGGAAACGTGATGGTACGCATTTCTCCTCCTTACACGAATCATCACAACAACGTTTCACCAGGCAACGCCGGTCAAGTGCTGTTTGTGTATGAGAAATCGGTTGGAAACGTTCCTCATGTCAGCACGTTGTAGGTGTCGCCACCGGCGCCAACCTTGTATGAATGCTCGAAAAAGCTAATCATTTGTATATCACAGCATCTTCTTCCTGTGGGTCGAATTTCGCGTCTGTAGCACGTCAACTTCGTGGTGTAGCAATTTTAATGGCCAGTAGTGTATGATAGGTAGGTAGTTCTTACCCCCATTGGGTTTCAATGGTTTAGGAGGAGATGTGGAACACACACACAGACATCCCATTTTACAATATTATGCAGACCTCAACATGTCTTAAGATCCTGTCCCTTCTTCTTGTCAGCGTTTTCCACATATTCTTCTCCTCCTTAATTCTAGAGCCAGACTCATTTCTTACTTATGCGACAAGCTTCTTCAACAGCACCCTTCAATAGCGCCACATATCAAATGCGTCGATTCTCTTTTCCCACAGTCAACGGCCCGCTTCAAATTGTACTATGTTATAAACGTCTCCATCAGATTAAGGCCGATGTTTGATAGTGCTAGACATGTTTCGGCCACAGTGAATTATTAGAGTAACAGCTTTTGCTTGTTCCGCTACAATGCACCGCCTTCAGAAACGCCCGCCTACGTCACGAGAGCAAGCAGCATCCCAAGAGTGTGTCGAGAGAGGCGAGCGTTCAGCGCCTAGCGGGACTCCCCCACGAGCGTTGCACGTGTGGCGCCTGCTTGGCCACTTCTCTTTTTAATGTCTCTGGAGGTTAGAAATTTATGGCGGCTTAGAGGGGCTTTCACGCGGCGCAAAATATTATCCCGCTGTGCCGGAGCGGGCAGGACGCTTGCTGTCGCGGATTCCACGCGGGGACGGCGCAGGATCCTGTGGATGACGCGCACCGCCGGTGGCGGACCAAGGAAGTCCGAGGCACGGAGCAGAAATCCATACCTGCGGCTACCAAGTTGTGTTTTATGAGTCTGCTGTCCGCCGCGGAGGTTAATCCGTTTTTGTGCTCTCCGATATTACATTCTCGACCGCGACCACCGCTATTGAATGCAGTGGTTTTGTCCTGCTACACCTCATCGCGTTGACCTACTTGTACGGGGGATATTCTCTCGAATTATGAACGTCTCTTGCGAAGCAGTTGCTGCTGCTGCAAGAGTCAACATGGATCACTGATCATATCGACATTTTTATCCTGGTAACAGAAATAAAAGCGGATCTACTTATTTACTCTGAGACCAGTTTTGAGACGTTCCAACACTATCAAAACCTGAACATTACTACAAAATATGTTATGAGCGGTAAATTCTCATGAATAAGGAACAAAGGATTGTACAATGTGTCCGAGAAGGCATCCTTAGGTCAAAAGAGTATACCGTGAAGGCTTCATTTCCTGTGCCCTGGACATATGCCACGGTCATACAAATTCTTGACCCACGAAATAATTTACAGCGCAATCTGTCCACATTTCACAAACACACTGAAAGGTAGGGCATGCTTATATTGTGCAGTGGCATAAACGAATTTCTGACTAATTTGAAATCACAGTTACTTCCAGGAGACTGCAAAAAATTGCAAAGTGCTTTAGCTGATTGCAATTTTGAAAAAAGTATCTTTTAACCGTAGTTGAAATAAATATGTGTATGTATGGGTCGCGTCGAACACAATATAATAAGCACTATTGGCAGTACAATTTACCTTCGGAACTGTGAAGCAAGCAAAGAACTGCAAAGGAATAGAGCCGATTGCAATTGTGAAGAAAGCATTTGCTACCAGTAGTTGGGCTCTGTATTGAGTGACATTCCTGCTGAAGGCCGAATTCGGAGTATATTCTGTGTTCTAATTAAGTGCATACACTATGTGATCAAAAGTATCCGGACACCTGGCTGAAAATAGCTTACAAGTTTGTGGCGCCCTCCATCGGCAATGACGGAATTCGGTATGGTGTTGGCCCACTCTTAGCCTTGATGACAGCTTCCACTCTCGCAGGCATACGTTCATTCAGGTGCTGGAAAGTTTCTTGGTGAATGGCAGCCCATTCTTCACGGAGTGCTGCACTGAGGAGAGGTATCGATGTCGGTCGGTGAGGTCTGGCACGAATTCGGTGTTCCAAAACATCCCAAAGGTGTACTGTAGGATTCAGGTCACGACTCTGTGCAGGTCGGTCCATTACAGAGATATTATTGTCATGTAACAACTCCCCTAGAGCGTGCGTTATGAACAGGTGCTCCATCGTGGGATGCAAAGAGGTGCTTTAAACATGAATGTAGGCCTGTGCTATCATAGCGTCACGCAAAACAACAAGGGATGCAAGACCCCTCCTTGAAAAACACGACCACACCATAACACTACCGCCTCTCCGAATTTTACTGTTGGCACTACACACGATAGCAGATGACGTCTACCGGGAGTTCGCCATACCCACACCTTGCCATCGGATCGCCACATTGTGTACCGTGATTCATCACTCCACACAACGTTTTTCCACTGTTCAATCGTTAAATGTTGACGCTCCTTACAACAACCGAGGCGTCGTTTGACATTTACCGGCTTGATGTGTGGCTTATGAGCAGCCGCTCGACCATGAAATCCAAGTTTTCTCACCTCTCGCCTAACTATCATAGTACTTGCAGTGGATGCTGATGCAGTTTGGAATTCCTGTGTGATGGTGTGGATAGATGTCTGCCTATTACACATTACAACCCTCTTGAACTGTCGGCTGTCTCTGAAAGTCAACAGACGAGGTCGGCCTGCACGCTTTTGTGCTGTACGTGTGCCTTCACGTTTTCACTTCACTATCACATCGGAAACAGTGGACCTAGTGATGTTTAGGAGTGTGTAAATCTCGCGCACTGACGTATGGCGCGATCTCCTGAGCACGTTCGGAGACAGTGCGTTCCGCGGAGCGCCCCATTCTGCTCTCTCATGATGTCTAATGACTACTGAGGTCACTGATATGGAGTACCTGGCAGTAGGTGGCAGCACACTGCACCTAATATGAGAAACATATGATCACATGGTGTATTTTTAAATAAAAAAAAAGCACATTTCTAGCATGAATTTCTTAAGTGATTCAGGCATGAAAATAAATCGTAGATTATGATTATGGTTACTAAGACGCAATTACAAAGCAGTAATATACAAAAGATTACACATGTCCCGTCGTGGACCGCGTGATATAGGGGGTTACTATATATATTAATGAACTGAACACATTCTGGACAGTTGAGCAGTTCCTGAAAACTCATTACACCTATGAGTATGATGTAGTCAGAAAACCTACTGCACGGATGAACTAGCAAAAATCTGGTATTTTAGAATGAGCATCAATCACCGTCTGCCTCGCTGAACAACAGATGTTTAGTTCGGGTGCAAATTAAGATACCTTTTTAGATCCATTAGCTATAATGCAAGCTCCAAAATGCAGACCGCAGCCCCACCACACTTCATATATCTCGTTGTATAGAATACCTGTCAGAAGGCAACCTCAAAGCAAGCTGCCACACCAGTCATTCGTAACGAAATCGTAGAAGCGATGAGACGAGTCAGCAGCCTCAGACAAAGAGCGGAACGAGAAAGGAGAATGCTTTGTCCTCTCGATCAACAGGGCTCACGAAGATGTTATGCCGACCGTGCACGCCTGTGACTGGTTTGAACACGCTTTCTCCTAAATATACTCTAGCAAACATGTCGTTCCCAGATTAGTCAAAGAATGCAAAATATTACGTAGCTGCTCACCTGGTACTAAATATCTCTGCAACGTACTTGAGATCCAGAACTCGCAGAGGAACGAAAAATTTGAAAGTGAACGTTTTGACTAAAGGCTTTCAACTGTATGTTATTAAAAACCATACAAGCTGCTAGAAGCTATAATTTCTTTTATTGTGCAGCTATTTGCAACACCGAGATCGTCATCTAGCAGGACAGGGAACAATGCGTGATAAGATTACACAGTTTTTGCTAACAGTAAATTTCTTTTTCGTAGTAATTAACTGCAGCTTTGTGATAATCTGTTCCCTGTTCTGAGAGAATGTACAATAAATGTGTTGGAAACTTGGGTTGAATGTCTGCACGTGTAAATTAAAAAAATGCTGCTTAACACGTATACTAACAGTTACAGATATCATGTTTGCCCTGTAAATAGCTGGAATGTAGAATAGTAATGCATTTCCAGACTTGACGATATGGAGCCGTATGCCAGGAACATTATGACTGAATGTGGAATGTAGTTCTTGTGGTAGGTAACACCTCGGTTCATTTGTTTATCGGACTTATAGTACGCACAGTGATAAATATTCATGTATCACTTTTTAAAAACTGTAGACTTGTGGCATTCACTACGAATCTTTTTGAAATGAAAGTGCTTAGGTATTTTAACAGACTATCACACTGTTTTATATTTTCTTTTACGCAAAAAGATATGCTCCTGTTGTGTATTGCATCCAGTTTCTGCCAGAAGATTACATCAAGGTTAAACCTGGATATAGAATGATAGAAATAGAAACTTCCCTTGGTCTCATGGATAATATCTAGGGGATGAGCATTTTCACGCTATATATTCTGGGACATGTGGAGTCATCGATGCGAATGCATTATAAATTCGCATTTAGAGTTATAGAATAGAATATAAAGTGACAGATACACAACGTCTTTCACATAAGACAATTAAAATAGATTCATGAGATCAGGTCCAGATATTTAGGTGCCAAGAGCACAAGGCAGCAGCGTTTAGCTCGAACGACGGATCCAGTGATTTTTAAGATGTCGATTTACAAATGTGCTCTGTCTCCCATTTAGCTGTGCTTTCGCAGCAATCCTTATTTCTTACTTTCGTTTACGTTTTCTAAAATTTTTACGTATGCACGACTACGCGTTGAACACTCAGAGACGTTTTGAATTTTCCAGTATATCTGAATGTATTTCTTCTGTTTTATACAGCTGTAGATGGTGGCAGTGTTTGTTCCTTCAGACAGGTATGCATGTCTGAAAGCAACTGCACAGTATACCATAGCAAACACGGCAAAGTAGTGTTACATGGCTATACAAGACGCGACAATAATAAATAATCTTTCACCGTGCGGCAGTTACAGTAACTGTGCGAGTGCAGTATGTGGACACACAGTAACATTATGTATATTTGGATCAGTCTGGGAGGCGTGCTCGGATAGTGACTAAGGCAACCACTCACGTAAAGCGGAAAGTCCGGATACGAGTCCCGATCAAGTACAAGTTTCCATACGTCGCTAATGAACTGTGCAGCTGAAGTCTAATCGTATTCACTACTGAGAAATATTATAATTGTGGCGCTTCTCCCACCCCGCTCAAATTGGTTCCAAAAGTCGTGACTTGTGTCACTCGAATCTTAAACCGGCCCTGGGTATCATGATGACATGTTATAGTAAGAGATAGTTTCCTTTTAAAGTCTTGCACGTAATGGGAATTTGCCTTAGGCCAAGAAATTACATTACTCCTAAGTGATATATTGCACTCACTTCTGAAAAAACCACTGATGAGCGAGACTTGACATTTCAAAATTGTGCCAGAGAACTACAACAGTCTGTTACTCTTTGCTCCAAGTTGTTACCTAACGACCTGTTCACAAACAACGATCTAAATATTCTCATTTTCCAACTTCTAATATGGACATGCATTGTTGATCCCCTGAAATTCAAGGAATCTTTTTGTGACGAGATTTAATGAAGGTCATTCAGTTCATTATATAACGGCACCCGTTCCTCCTCGTGTTTTTTACGCTCAATGTGCGACCTGTTTTGACACTTTCTCCAACAAAAATACGTTGTTTCTAGTCAAGCTATGTCGCTATAGAAAGTGGAGCCTAGTACAAGATACCTCTAAACTCACTCATTATATCTGTTCGTCTTCACTCTGTGTGCAGACGTTCGTGCAGAATCACACATGCCGCTTCTCGTTTCTCGATAATGTAAAAATCCTCTCACGTGAGTCGTGGAATCACAAATGCAAGAATGCAATGTTCAAACATAATAAAACAATACGAACAACAATGTTCTTCATTTTTAAAGCACATACACCACTAAAACAACTATTTATTTCCGCATTTCTACAAAGTTAATAAATTTCAGCCAGTAAAAGCTGAACACTAGGTCTAGGGGTACTTTCTATCATTAGTAATCAAAAGGTCCTCGGTCCCTGAATCGAAGCCTGCCACTGCTTAAATCATCAGCAATGGCGCCTAAAGACATCCGGCATAAGAAGTCACCCTCGTACTGCCAACGGTCTTGTCAAAGATGGCAGAGAAGCAGACAGAGGTTCAGGGCACTCTGTTACCACTGGACTGCGAAACTGCCACCAAAAGGTGGAAGAATCAGCTACGATCAACAGCATTAGTCCGCAGAAGACTGTGGAAACGACTGCATTAATGGCGCATGAGGTGTTTCCACAGGACATGTGGCCTGTAATTGGAAAAATGTCATGACGATCTCTACATCAGCGAAAGACTTCGGATTAGTTCACATTCGGATCGCCGGCCGCTGTGGGCGAGCGGTTACATGCGCTTCAGTCTGGAACCACGGGACCGCTACGGTCGCAGGTTCGAATCCTGCCTCGGGCATGGATATGTGTGATGTCCTTAGGTTAGCTACGTTTAAGCAGTTCTAAGTTCTAGGGGACTGATGACTTCTGATGTTAAGTCCCATAGTGCTCAGAGTCATTTTAACCACCATTCGGATCTCCCGTAGGGCATTGCCAAGGGCGAGGTGACCAAGAGAAAAAGACGGGGTAACCAAGGACGGGATAACGTTCTACAAGCCGGATAGTGGAATGTTAGAAGTCTCAACGTAACAGGAAAGCTACAAAATATGAAAAGGGAAGTGCTGCAGCTGAATCTGTGGAGTCAGTAATGTGAAATGGAAAAAAGATAAGGATTTCTGGTCAGACGAACAAAGGGTAAAATGGAGAGCAGCGGAAAATGGTACAGCTGTAGTGGTATTCATCATGAACAGGAAAGTAGGCAGAGCTGCTGTGGAAGTTCGTTAGATTCGACAGCAAACAAATACAGACAACTATAGTTCAGGTATACATGCCATCGTCGCAAGCAGGAGATAGAGAAAGTATACGAGGGTAATTCACTATACAAAGGGTGATGAAAGTATAATAACCATAGCGACTGAAACGGCAATATTGTAGAAAGAATAAAATAGTTCAAATGGCTCTAAGCACTATGGGACTTCACAGCTAAGGTCATCAGTCCCCCTAAACTTAGAACTACTTAAACCTAACTAACCTAATGACATGACACACATTCATACCCAGTCAAGACTCGAACCTGCGACGGTAGCAGGCACGTGGTACCTGACTGAAGCGCCTAGAACCGCGCGGCCACTGCGGTCGACGGAGAAAAAAATGGAATAAACTGTTACAGGAGAATATGGGTTTCAAGCAGGAATGAGAGAGGAGAAAGGCTAATTGAATCCTTCAATAAACTCCAGATGCTCAATAAACTTCAGTTCGTGAATCTCAAGAGGAGGAAATATACTTGGAGAAAACCCGGAGACACGGGTAGATTCAGCGTGGATTACATCATGGTCAGACAGACTCCGAAATCAAATATTGGGTTATAGGGTGTAACAAAGATCCAACCATAAAGTCAGATAATTTAGCAATGAGGAAGAGTAGACTTAAGAGAACAGTCCGGAAGAATCATAGTGGAAAGAAGTGTGGGATATTGAAGTGCTGAGGAATTATGAGACTCGTTTGAAATTTTCTGACGTGGATAACGCAGTAAGGAATACCAGGGTAGGCAGCTGAGTTGAAGAGGAGTGGACATCTATAAAAATGGCAGTAACAGGTGTTGCACAGACAAACGTCGGTATCCCTTAGGAATGAAATGAATGAGAATTGCAGGGCATCCAAGGTGAAATGGCTGCAGGAAAGGTGTGAAGAAATCAAAAAAGAAACGATCGTCGGGAATAAAGAATCAGCATTTAGAAAAGTTAAAAGAACCTTAAGTGAAATGGTTCAAATGGCTCTGGGCACTATGGGACTTAACATCTATGTTCATCAGTCCCCTAGAACTTAGAATTACTTAAACCTAACTAACCTAAGGACATCACACAACACCCAGTCATCACGAGGCAGAGAAAACCCCTGACCCCGCCGGGAATCGAACCCGGGAACCCGGGCGCTTAGTGAAATGAAAGGCACCGATGGTAACATTAAAAGTGCAATGGGAATTCCAATGTTAAAAGCAGGGGATAGAGCGGATAGGAGGAAGGAGTACATCGAAGGCATCTATGAGGAGGAGGACTTGCCCAATGACGGGATAGTAGAAGAACTTGGAATCAACAAGGGAGTCAGGTAGGATCCAGTAGTAGAGTCAGAATTTTAAAGTGCTCCGGAAGAACTGAGACCAAATAAGGCAGAAACGTTAGATAAAATTTTCATAGGTATCCCCAAAATCAATGGGGGAAGTGGCAACCAAACGCCTGTTCGAGTTGGTTTGTAGCCTCTATGAGACAAGCAACGTACCATCAGACTTTCGGATAAATATCATCCAAACAGTCTCGAAAATATCAAGAGCCGTTAAGTGCGAAAATTATTGCACAATAAGCTTTACAGCTCACGCATCCAAGTTACTGACAAAAATAATATACAGAGGAGTGGAAAAGAAAACTGAAGTCCTGTTAGACGACAATCAATATGGCATTAGGAAACATAAAGGCACCAAAGAGGTAGTTCTGGCGTTTAATTAACAACGTAAAAGAAACAGTTTTGAAACACAGAGCACACCATGTGGTGATCTCCGATTGTGGAAAAGTTCTCTAGTCGAGAGTGATATCAGAGGTAATTTCACATTGTGATATCATCCACAGGATAACAACCGCCTGGCCCCCACAGGTGAATCACCTTAGGTTATGCCTTAATAAGACATTGGAAAATAGATTCCTGATGTACGTAGATACTGAACAGAGAGATTAGGGTGTGATACTTCACATCATGACATTTGTATGTTACACATCGCAGCAAGACACCACAGGTTTCATCCATTTCTTTCTGCTCCACAGTTACAATACCAAATGGACACATTGTTACTGCTTCAACCGGTTGATAGACTTTATTCACTTAGAAGAAATTTTCGATACTGTAACACGGGGCAAAATGTTCGAAATTTTCATGAAATTGGGTGTAACGTGTAGGGGAAGACAGGCGTTATACAGTGTGTATGACGACCAAGAGGGAACACTGAGAATGGAAGACCCAGAACTAAGAGCTCGGATTAATGTGGGTGTATAGACAGGCCTTCGCCCGTACTATTCAATCAATACACTGAAGAAGCAGTGATAGAAATAAGAGGACGATTCAAGAGTGACATTAAAATTCAGGCTGAAAATTATCAATCATTAGAATCACTGATGACCCTGCTATCCTCAGAGAAGACGACGCATAATTTCAGGGCCTTTTCATGGAATGAACTGTTTAATGAATACAGAATATAGGCGGAGGGTTCGCCGAAGAAGGACGAATATTATTAGTAGTGGCAGAAATGAGATTCTTCAACTCTGTCCCGAAGAGAGAACCTCTACGTACTCCTTTAAAGTGTCGATTATCGTGAATAGCAGCATTGCTATTGCTCATGTTTTGATAAAACAGCTTTACGAGTAAAGCCACGCTCACCTCGCCCAGACCTATGTTGACTGTCTGCAGCTGTAATGCATACCGACGCACATGTCTCAGCCCTACGTCACCGTACCAGTACCGGCTCCTAGTGGCTAGTCATAACACTAACACTACTAACAACGCATATCCCTCAGCTCACAGTCTGACAACCATTCCTGTAAGGTAGGTACCCATACAGTACAGAGTTTTCCATCTACACTGGATCAAGTAACAAAACTTTAATTACAAAAGCCCTTTGTATTACCTCAGGACGGCAATAGTGAGGACGTCATGGCAAAACAGTAGACGAGAATGGACAGACTTCTTACAAGGGAACCTCCCCATCGCACCCCCCTCAGATTTAGTTATATGTTGGCACAGAGGATAGGCCTTGAAAAACTGAACACAGATCAATCAAGAAAACAGGAAGAAGTTGTGTGGGACTATGAAAAAAATAAGTAAAATATGGAAACTGAGTAGTCCATGTCCAAGATAGGCAACATTAAGGATGGACTGAGTTTAGGAGCGCATGGTCCCGTGGTTAGCGTGAGCAGCTGGGGAACGAGAGGTCCTTGGTTCAAGTCTTCCCTCGTGTGAAAAGTTTGCTTTCTTCTTTTTCGCAAAGTTATCATCTGTCCGTTCGTTCATTGACGTCTCTGTTCACTGTAATAAGTTTAGTGTCTGTGCTTTGCGGCCGCACCGCAAAAGCGTGCAATTAGTAGACGAAAGGACGTGCCTCTCCAATGGGAACCGAATACATTTGATCGCAAGGTAATAGGTCAACCGATTCCTCCACAGGAAAACACGTCTGATATATTCTATACGACACTGGTGACGGCATGTGCGTCACATAGCAGGAATATGTTGTCGACCCACTTGGCGAATGGGTAAAAAGATTCGTCTACCTTGCCCGATTTAGGTTTTCTTGTGGCTGTGATAATCACTACCAAAAAAGTGATGAAGACATAAGAGTTTGTCACATAAACTGCAACAAATGAATGCAACAGTTTCACAGTCGCACAATTTTCCCTGTGCTCTGTCAAAACATATGTTTTTAAGGTTTTCAAATTTTTCCGTGTGTAAATCGTCAAATTCTGCATATGTCCAAGCAAATCTGAACATGTCCTGGAATTTTGGAGAGCGAAGTTGATTATGTGTGAGTGCCTGAACTTCGATAAGTGTCTGATAACAAAAAAATAAAACTTTTCGCGCGAGGGAAGACTTGAACCAAAGACCTCTCGTTCCACAGCTGCTCACGCTAACCACGGGACCACGTTGCTCCTGAGCTCAGGTTATCCTTGATGTTGCCTATCTCGCGCATGGACTACTCAGTTTGTATATTTTGCTTATTTTTTTCACAGTTCCACACAACTTCTTCCTGTTTTCTCGATTGATCTGTGTTCAGTTTTTCAAGGCCTATCCACTCTGTCAACTTATAACTAAATCTGAGGGGAGTGCGATGGGGAGGTTCCCTTGTTAGCTGTAGCCGGCCGCGGCGGCCGAGCGGTTCTAAGCACCGTTCAACTGCTACGGTCGCAGCTTCGAATCCTGCCTCGGGCATGGATGTGTGTCATATCCTTAGGTTAGTTAGCTTTAAGTAGTTCTAAGGTCTAGAGGACTGATGTCCTCAGATGTTAAGTGCTCAGAGCCATTTGAACCATTTGAACTTAGCTATAAATCTAGGATACGAATATACAAAGAAATAGCTAAAATTTTATCTTAAATGTGCATATTACCACAAAATTACGCAACACGCAGTTAATATATTAACATTTAAGTAATTACATTTACATCAGTGAGATGTGTATATTCTTATGCAATGTTATGCATAAATTCAATACTTTTGTTTTGAAGGATAAATACGAGCATATGTTTCCTTCATCAGTTGGACATACGAGTACACCACGACGGCAATCACTGAAGGTGATGACCAGCTATAATCAAAGATAATTGATACAACAGTGTATTCAAAGTGACTTTGCTTAAAACGCAGAAGAATAAGAAGTCGAAATTCATGAAAATTGGAGAAATAGATCACAAGAAGGACTTTTACTGATTTGGCAGTAAGGTTGCCATCGAAAGACACTAGTTGGACGTTCACGCAGATGAAAGTTTTCTTCAGTGAAAGATGTCTAGTGCATTTCAGTGTTAACACGAAGTTGAAGAACATTTCCGTATAGCTGTATGTTAGGAAAAAAATCTAACCTGGTTCTGGAAGGAGCATTAAAGATCAAAAATTATAGTAGAAGACGAAAAGAATATCTAAAATCCATTATTAATTTTGGGCGTAAAAATAAGGCAGGAATGATATTATTAAATTGTTCAAATGATAAACATTTAACAAAAGAGAAACAAAGACTGACGTCTTGGCAGTTATAAAAATAATACGTCAGTAGGTTAATAAAGCAGAAGTGTCTTTAATACAATAAATTTACAACATGTTGTATGCGAGACTTGAAAGTATTAAGAAATACACATAGTAAAACAATAAAAGGACGCAGAAAGAAAAATTCCCAGAAATCAAGGACATACAAACAGACAGCTAAAATTTTAGCTTGAGTGTGTATATTACGACAAAATTGCATGACACGTAAAAATAGTAAAATAACGGGAGGAGAAAGAATTACATCGGGAAGTTGTCCCAAGCTGCTAGTAAAGACAGTAAAAAAACCGGACAAGAACGAGTAGGACTGGTGCTATGAGGGTGCCGTACAAACTCAATTCTGTATATAGATTGTTCACTTACACATTTTGATGACTTTGTTTGCTAGTATCAAAAGTTGTGACGCAAATTTCCGCATCTTTTCAGTGCATTGACTTACAAGCTTAAAGCCTTTATACCGCCAATGACTGTAGACCTTAATATGACATAAATTTCAAGTTGATACCTCTAACCGTTTCTGAGAAAAAGAGGACTCAGCAGACGTATCTTTTGGTGTAATTGACTTAGAAGCTTAAATTTTTTTACGTCACCAAGAGACCATAGACTTCAGTACTTGACACAAATTCCCTCTTGATACATCTACCCGTTCCAGAGAATATGGACCCTTAGCAGACGGACAAAGAGACAGACTATGAAGTGATCGTATAAGGGTTCCGTTTTTTACCGACAGAGGTACGGAAACCTAAAAAAGTAAAAATATCCACATCTGCCTATGCTTGATCGTAAGTAAGGACAAATGCTTACTGACAAAAAGAAACAATACGATAATATAACGGCAGAAAGATATAATCAAGAATTCAGCTTGCTTGGAAATAAATTTTTTTAAAATGAGTTGAATAACGTGCTAAAATCACGGATACCAAGGTAATTTTTAGGAACAGTTAATATAAGATGTTAACTATGGTTTCTGGATGTTTAGTCTCTGCTAACGGCAAATAAATATCAAGTCTACTTTAGTCGGAAATGAATTTCAAAGCAAGTATAAATAATTAAAGCCGTAATACATGAGAGATTCATTCTGCGTAGCAGAGATTAAAAGTAAATTCTGAGAAGTGGGAAGGTTTCAGTATATTACTTGTGAATGTGTAAGCTCTGTCAAGAACATGTTGGTGGCAAGAAAACAATAGGGGTCACTACACACTGAGTAAACTACTCCAAAGCGAGATGCAAGGCGTCACAGCTCACAAAAGCACTCACGATTCACGGCTCAATTATATCGGCTGCAGTCGGAGAAATACCTTTCGAAGTGAAATACCACTGGGTGGTATGTTTATTTATACTGAAGTGCTAACTGAGGCATCGTTTTTTATATACGCAGCAGATGATTTACTATTACAAATCGCTAAATGCATTACTCACACTATGGAGAAGGAAGTTGTGTGTAAACAATAAAGCTGACAGATAATACGATTAGCAAAATATAAGAAGGAACGGAAAATGGTATCAAAATAAAACAGCGATCACATCTTATTATATAAATGATACGACAGAAACATACATCGTGTTACTGTGACATTATGGGGATAGCTTCCTATCAACTGGCCTGTATAGTTGTGTTAGGGAAAACCGTCGATCAGATACATAGTTGTAAAAATATTGTTAGTGACGCGTTGGTGTGAAACAACAACCGAAAGTTGATGCTTCAGTACCCGTGGCATTGTTTTATTATGAGTAAAACGGTCTACTCCTATTAGTGTGTATGATTATCTACATGTTCCGTTCAAAATTATACGGACGGTAGAAAGTCCTAAACTGTACATTTTAAGAGGGCTGTGGATGGCTATCTCAGATCTTACGGAGTCTAGATTTAAAATGTTTGTCCGCCAGGAACGACTTTATACGCTGATTATCGATTGTTGAGCCAAGACATTACGAAAAACAATCACAGCATGATATAACGCCACCTATTGGCGTTGTGGGCTCGTGACCTGTTTAGAAAAGCACAAAAGCGGAGCAGAGACAAATGAGGAACCATTACAGCGGCGATACAGGCCACAGATGAGGAAACCCCTTGACATTAGCGATTCTGACAAAGGGCAGATTGTTATTGCGCGGTATCCCGGAACGAGAATCACGGAAACGGCGAAGCTGGTCAACTGTTCGCTTGCTACTGTCGTGATCGTCTGTGGAAAGTGATTAACGGACAGTGAAACCACGGGTACACGACAAGGAGCTGAACGTCCATGCATCATCATAGCTCGGGAGCTGGAAGCTGGCCCGCTCTTGAAGCATGATAAACAGCGGCGTGTTGCAAGATTGATGATAATGCGAATGCAGACGCTAGTGTCATGGAGCACAGCATTCAGAGCACATTGATGCACATAGGTTCCGCAGCAAATGGGTTCCGACGTGGAGCCGACGTCGTTGTCAATTACAATAGCAGTGGGCTCATCCTTCCGCATCCTTCCCTGATGTGATGGGACTGATGACATCGCTGTTAGGCCCCCTTTCCCGAATCAACCAGTCAACCAACCAGGATCGTCGAGTTCCGTATGTGAATTAATGCAAACATGTCACTTGGTCTTTTCTTATTATATCAGATCGAGGGTCCTGTTCGAATATGTTGTCATCCAGGTGAACTGGCACTTCAAACACACACTGCACGACAGGCGCAGCTCGTGGGAGCTGTGTTAGGCTGTGAGGGACATTCATCTGGGAACCAATGGGTCCTTTGATCGTATTCGAAGGCGTCATGACAGCTGCTGGCTACGTTAACTACGAGCGCTGCCCAGAAAGTAATCCAAAGCATTTTTTTCTTCATCAATTCTTTATTGAAAATAATGAGAATTACACACACGAAGGAACGGTGTTTTATCTACACACCCTATTTTTCCACGTAATCCCCATCTTCTATGGCATTCCCCCAGCGCGAAACAAGGGCGCGTATGCTCTGTTGGTACCAATCCTGGTCCTGGTGTCGGAGCAAGTGCTTCTCTATGTGAATCACCTCCTCGTCGTCCTCAAAATGTCTTCCACGAATAGCATCATTTAATGCTCCAAACAAGTGGTAGTCCGAGAGCGCTCGTTCAGAGCTGTAGGGTGGATGGGGTAACACCATCCAACCCCCGTTTCGCGATTGTTCAGCAGTAGTAAGACTTGTGTGGGGCCGAGCGTTATAATTTGCAGCAAGATATCTCCTGGGTTTCTGTGGCGCCAAAGTCACCGGAAGCGCGTATTGAGGTTTGTTAATGTGTTGGCATACCCTTCTGAATTAATGGTACCACCTCTCGGCATCACATCAATGAGAATCACGCCTTCACAGTCGCAGAACACGGTGCTCATGACCATACCGGCGGAAGCAGTTGCTTTGAATTTTTTCTTCTGTGGGCAATGGGAATGGCGCCATTCCATCGACTGTCGTTTTGTGTCGGACTCAAAATGGTGAATCCAAGTTTCATCACCTGTCACATTGCGGGACAGGATGGCCTCCCCTTTAGCTTCAAAAAGCTGCAACCATCAAGACAAATGTTAGACACTGCGAGACCCACACACTTTTGAATATCGAAGAGTGCGGATAATTGTATCCACACTTCCTCTGCTGATTGCACCAACTGACGAGTCGTTATGCACCTGTCGTCGAGAATGACATCAGCTCGCTGAAACGTGTCGGGTGTAACAGCTGTGGATGGTCTCCCCGATCGCTGCAAATCGTGGAACTCCGCCGAACCGCCTTCTGCTGACCTCACCCTCCGTTCCCAACGACTTGCTGAACTTCTGTCGACGGCAGGCGCTCCATAGACTTTGAACAAGCGTTTATGAGTATTCTCCACAGTTTCTTTCTCTGCTGTGAGAAATTCAATGACGTCACGTTGCTTGTAACGTACATCACCTACAGGCGCCATTTTCAAACTGTGGCACAGGTACGTTATCTGTCGGAAGTGACGGAAACTTGCCGCGCTCACTCAGGAGACTTCACATAATACATACGTAACGTTTAGCATTCGTAGCATTGTTTTCGGCTGAGAAAAAAAATGCGGTGCATTACTTTCTGGGCCACCCTCGTAGATTACGAACCACATGGTTCCCTTCATAGTTGATAGCGGTGATACGTTGCAGCAGGGGAAGAAATTTACTTTTACGTCTCCGCCACCAAATTCGTCTGATTTGAACCAGGTGGAGTAGAACTGGGACGCCACAGGGCGCTAGGCCGGCACCCGTGAAACATCGGCCTGCAGTTTACGGAAATATTGTGTCCCGTCGGTCTTGTGTTATACAGCGTATAACGGGTATAGATGGAGATATTTTTATATGTTCTATCTTCTTGTGTTATTCAGTGTGTATCGGCTATAGATGCAGATATTTCTATATGTTGTACCTTAGTAAAAAGTATAAACACACATCAGCTTGTTCGTTGCTTTCTCTCTGGATACAACAGTCTTTCCACGAACTTTACAACCTGATGTTTTCTACAAGGATGTAATTGCACCATCACTTGGAATACTAGTGTCAGCAAGGACTAACCGTTTGGTGTCCAAGATGCACACTTTAACACCTGCCCTGCTGCCCAACGGGAAATGAGCATTAATAGCTTGTTCTTGCCACATATATTTGGAGGTACTAACCAACCTAAAAACATACAATTCCTGACAGCTATAACGCAAGTGACCTAAATACTGAAGTAACGTTTTTTAATACGTTGTCCTCAGCCACCAATAGAAATACTTACACTTGCATCGTTACAAGCTGTGTATCTCAAGGAATCTACCATGGACTTGTCGATTCCATGCCATGCACAATGACCCCTGTATTGCGTTCCAAATGCAGACCAATACGGTATTAAGCAGCAGGATATAATGTTTGCGAATTGCATCTGTGTTTCATCATACGTAGCGCCACTTTCAAACTTCGAAAAACATTATTTGGTCACACGCACTGTCATGATCTGTGATGATCACAAAGAGAATCTGCCAAAGTACTCTAATGTTATCCACTTAAGGACTGTAAAGAGAGGATTTGTTATTATCTAGAGTTGTGAAGATTATCATTAACGGTATTCAGCATACAACACACAAAATTGAGGAATATAATCCACAGCTACGTATTTCAGGACTCAAGCTCCCCCATCATTGAATTTTGTGTGTGCATGTTTCTCAATCAGAAATCACCTTGGAATGTTACTCCAGTGGAAAACTGAGAAACAGTTACCAGCATGTACCGGAGGCAGTATCGTGTCTTTACGAGACTATGCTTTAGCATTCCACAGCACTGCCACTGGCCCTGGTCGGGATCTCACAATTGTGATGCAGTCAAGGAATCGACGAGTGTAGGAGAGTCACATTCAACTCCATCTACAGCATCAACGGCTGAACGCCGTTATGGTCCGTGCAGGATGGTACAGCGAAGATGCATATATTGTCTGGAAATGGGACTGTTTGCAGAAAGACAAGTATCCACACTGACAGTACAACGACGTCTGTAGCAATACAGTCTGTCACCACAGCGACCATTGTCGAGTCTTTCCTTGAGATGGAAGCTGAGACTGACTTGGCGAGCGTGATCGGCCCAGCGACAATACTGGATGTAAGAGTGTCATCTTCTGTTCAGCCAAGTACCAGTTGTGCATACTGAATCGCGGTGGACATATCTGTGTGTTCAGACACTGTGAAGAAGCAACTTTTCCGGAGTGTTTTTATCGTGATATACCAAACTTTTGGGAAAATCGAATTAGTCTCAGTAACGTACTGTAAATGGTGTGCATGAGCATCAGGCGTTAGGCGGTAATGCTGCGAAAACCCCACCTGCGCGCGCGCGCCTGTGTGTGTGTGTGTGTGTGTGTGTGTGTGTGTGTGTGTGTGTGTGTGAATGTGAAGTTAACTGAATGAAAACTAACCCCAGTGCGGGAGTAGCTGACATGACACTAGGAACGATTTGGCAATAGCTGATACACATAGGATACTTAGACAGAACAGAGCAGTTTTCGTAGAAAACCATTTCAAAGCTTGCAGTGTCTTGCTTTTCAAAGAATAAATTTTGCAAAACCAAAATTCTGCTAGAAGAAATTGCATTCGAAGAAAAATTAATTCTGCTTAAATATATAAATAACGGTATTAACTTAAATGTGTGAACAAACAATGAATCCTTCGCGAAAAATAAATTTGCTTATTGTTATAGCTACCAACAGTTGTTCAAATAGAGTTAGATCAGTGTTGTAAATCAACCACAAATGTAGAGGTATGGTACTCGTGTGTTTGAGCAGGTGCTTTCAATTTCCGCACACTTTTTTTTGGTCGTATCCAACTGACTCATCCTCGACTGATCCCCTCATGTTCTGCCCTCTTAAACCTTGGTAGACGCTCGAATCTCGTTGCCATCGGTTTCGACAATCTTCCCAGGTTACTGGCGGGGTTGGTACTTCACCCAAAAAAGTAATTTACATTGAATTCAGGTATGGGGTTAGTTGGCATACCTGTGACATCTTGCCCATACTATGCCAAATAAACAGTCCATTACTGTTCATTAAAAAGAAACAATATCTGTAAAAATTGATAAATAAAATGGCTGAGCTACGACAGCAACCAAATCATGGTTGAAAAAAACTTCCCAGGAAATGTCGATTTGAAATTGCTAATGATAGTGTGACAGATATTAACAATGCCGGAAATGACGACCGCTTGGCCTTCCTTAATAACTGTTCAGTTACTTAATAACCTCTCCCTGGCGTCGAGCATTCAACCTCAGCCTCCTGCCCAGATGAAGGTGAAGACTCTCAGTCGACAGTTCCCACGGATGCTCGTAAACCTCAAAAAGATTCCTACAGGTCACATCGAACAAGACTAGCAACGAATCCCTCACAATCTCAAGGGCCTGCTGTGACCAGGGCAGGAGGCTGAGGGTGAATGCTCGACGCCAGGGAGAGTTTATTAAGTAACTGAACAGTTATTATGGAAGGCCAAGCGGTCATCATTTCCGGCATTGTTAATATCTTTCACACTATCATTAGCAATTTCAAATCGACATTTTCTGGGAAGTTTTTTTCAATCATGATTTGGTTGCTGTCGTAGCCCAGCTGCTTTATTTATCAATTTTTACAGATATTGTTTCTTTCTAATGAACAGTAATGGACTGTTTATTTGGCATAGTATGGGGCAAGTTGTCACAGGTATGCCAACCAGCCCCATACCTAACTCTGCCAAATAGCGCCATAGCGATATGAAAAACGAAATAAATATCTCACCGTCTGTAACAACAGAAACAAAAGATTATGATGCATGCACGCTACTATAGTTAACTGCTCTTTCAAAAACTGCCATCAGTATCTCCTCATTTCGATCTACAGATTAAGCAGAACAAAAAAAACTGCGACATAAAAATTTACTCACCAGCCATAAAAACGATTAGAGATCCTTCCTCCGTATCGCTCCCAAGTGGACTGAAGTGACGGTCGATGTTGCAGGGATTGTTTGTGTGACTGGATAAACCAAGAAGCCCATGCCAGACCCAAGTTCTGTTAGTTAAATGGTACCAAAGCAGTAAACTAGATCGACGTGGAAACGTGGCGCAATTTCAGGGAAGAGCTATCGTATTTGGATGGGCCCTTGACTATACCGTGATGATGCTGACCGAATTGTTGGTATATTAACGTGGAATATCTACCATGTCTATCAGGAAAGGCAGCCGTGTAGCGTGGCGTAAAAGCAGTGGCCGTTAGCAAAGATCTTAAACAACAGGAAGCAGAGACGAGTGTCACTTCTTTTCTGTAACAATCGGTCGCAAACCCAGCAGAACTGCTGATGTCAGTGAATGCAGATGCATCTCGACCAGTTTCCGAGCGAACTGCACGAGGTTAACTGCATGCAATGGAAATCTGAACACAGGTACTTCGGGCAAACACATTTCTCAAAGAGGAAAACACTGTTTCTCGTCTTCAGCGACGTATCGACAAATAAACAAGACAGTAACTGAGTGGAAGCACGCCGTGTGGCTTCGAAAACGATTTGGGGTTTCTTCAGACGACGGACAGCCCCGATTTCAACGTCGGCCCAGTGAGACCTTTTAACCCGATGTGGAGTGTGTACTACAGGCCGGAGGTGATTTTGTAAAGTTATAGAGATGATTTTCGTACGATCGCTGGGGCCTACACATTCAGATACCTGTGAATATATACCAGAATGTTTATTTCAGCTTTCTCAGTGACCAGTCGGTGCCGTTTCCTCTACGTCTTCATTGTAATTATGCTGTATAAATTACATATTCCAAGATGAAAACAGCCGTATTCACAGGTTTGCACTCATGGACTCCTTGTATAAAGAATACTCAGATACCGTATCACAGTTTGACTGGCCTGCTAAATCAAAAGCATGCGTCGTATGTCAGATTGTGCCATCGATTTTGTTCTGTCAACGTAATGAAAATTGTTCGGCAAACAAATGATAGTTTGTCTTTTCCGCAGCTAATGATGTGATTGAAACAGAATAGTAATTCACAAACATGATGTTAACACACCAATACGAAAGCGACTTCATCAACGAAACCGATATGAAAGCTTAAAAAGAAATCTAATCGAGCTAGAGTGCGGTTCCGATCGTGTATTCACCGCCGATAAAGTTCTCAACGAATTAGTTTCTTTACCTTCAGAAAACACGACAGCCGATGACTTATAAGAACGAAGACTGCTGAATATTTGAAACTTCTAGAGTCGGGTCCGTTATTTCTCTACGTACAATGGATAGCCTTTAAGGAGAGAATGGGTTATAAGACTTGAGAAACTCTCAGATAATACGGAACAAATGAAGAGGTCACGCCTGCATAACTTGAAAGAAACGTATAGGACAATAGGCATTATTGCTGCGCTTTCGCCTTCGAGTAGGCAATAACAAGTAATATTCCCAAGAAACTTTCAAAATTTGTTGACATAATTTATGAATAAACGTCCAATTTCACCACTGTCGTACAGAATTCAAAATTATTCGTGGTAAAATACACTCCTGGAAATTGAAATAAGAACACCGTGAGTTCATTGTCCCAGGAAGGGGAAACTTTATTGACACATTCCTGGGGTCAGATACATCACATGATCACACTGCCAGAACCGCAGGCACATAGACTTAGGCAACAGAGCATGCACAATTTCGGCACTAGTACAGTGTATATCCACATTTCGCAGCAATGCAGTCTGCTATTCTCCCATGGAGACGATCGTAGAGATGCTGGATGTAGTTCTGTGGAACGGCTTGCCATGCCATTTCCATCTGGCGCCTCAGTTGGACCAGCGTTCGTGCTGGACGTGCAGACCGCGTGAGATGACGCTTCATCCAGTCCCAAACATGCTCAATGGGGGACAGATCCGGAGATCTTGCTGGCCAGGGTAGTTGACTTACACCTTCTAGTGCACGTTGGGTGGCACGGGATACATGCGGACGTGCATTGTCCTGTTGGAACAGCAAGTTCCCTTGCCGGTCTAGAAATGGTAGAACGATGGGTTCGATGACGGTTTGGATGTACCGTGCACTATTCAGTGTCCCGTCGACGATCACCAGTGGTGTACGGCCAGTGTAGGAGATCGCTCCCCACACCATGATGCCGGGTGTTGGCCCTGTGTGCCACGGTCGTATGCAGTCCTGATTGTGGCGCTCACCTGCACGGCGCCAAACACGCATACGACCATCATTGGCACCAAGGCAGAAGCGACTCTCATCGCTGAAGACGACACGTCTCCATTCGTCCCTCCATTCACGCCTGTCGCGACACCACTGGAGGCGGGCTGCACGATGTTGGGGCGTGAGCGGAAGACGGCCTAACGGTGTGCGGGACCGTAGCCCAGCTTCATGGAGACGGTTGCGAATGGTCCTCGCCGATACCCCAGGAGCAACAGTGTCCCTAATTTGCTGGGAAGTGGCGCTGCGGTCCCCTACGGCACTGCGTAGGATCATACGGTCTTGGCTGCGGTCCGGTCCCAGGTCGACGGGCACGTGCACCTTCCACCGACCACTGGCGACAACATCGATGTACTGTGGAGACCTCACGCCCCACGTGTTGAGCAATTCGGCGGTACGTCCACCCGGCCTCCCGCATGCCCACTATACGCCCTCGCTCAAAGTCCGTCAACTGCACATACGGTTCACGTCCACGCTGTCGCGGCATGCTACCAGTGTTAAAGACTGCGATGGAGCTCCGTATGCCACGGCAAACTGGCTGACACTGACGGCGGCGGTGCACAAATGCTGCGCAGCTAGCGCCATTCGACGGCCAACACAGCGGTTCCTGGTGTGTCCGCTGTGCCGTGCGTGTGATCATTGCTTGTACAGCCCTCTCGCAGTGTTCGGAGCAAGTATGGTGGGTCTGACACACCGGTGTCAATGTGTTCTTTTTTCCATTTCCAGGAGTGTATTAAACTGCGATATCTGTGGAATTTCCATTTCTTAGAACTTTGTCAGACGAGTAAACGTAATATCATTCGACAATCGTGTACAAGAAAGAGCTGTAAGAATTATCGCGTATCTTACATTTTAACAAAATTCAGAGGTGGCCTTCACTGGCCTTTTCATGTCCAAACACTTTCCAGGAGCTGACTTCCTGTTCTAATTTTGTACACCCTGTAGTATAATGTTAACGACTAGCGTTTGATCCAGTGTTACTTGGGATCAAACAGGTCAGTCGGTTGAAGGAGGACATATGACACGTATACAATGTACTGGAGTAGAAGAGAAAAGAAAGACAAGATAAGATTATGTGAAGAACATTTCAGGATAAGGAGTGGGGATAAGGAGTGGGGATAAGGAGTGGGGATAAGGAGTGTGGGAAGACAGTAACAGTGAGAAAAGTTCACGAGATAGACAGGGCAAATAAAGTATACTGGTTGTTTATTTTATCGACATAAACTGACAAAACTTTTTCTCCTATACTGTGAAGATTAAGTTAACCGAAACAATTTACACGGTATTAGAGAGGTGATTGGTATCAAGTATACTAAGCGATTGATTTGAATTCCTTGTCTACATAATATATGTTATGCATGTGCATGACAAAGCACTTCGCACCAATCTTACCTATTGTCTCTTCTATTCCATAAGCATATTGGCAAGGGAAAATGACCTATACCTCAATAGGAAACTAATTTCTCCTTATTCATACGATTCGTTTAAGAGATATGCCATAGCGGGGGCAAAATGTGAGGCATTACTGCCCCTGATTTCGCTGTATAAGTACAGCAGAAGATCAGTTTTCAGTTAATTAGTCTAGCACTTACCTAAATATTTGATTAAATCGTTGTTTCCGCGCTCGGATTTCTGTTACCCAGGGTGTGAGATACAAGTACGTCTTTTGTCAGTTTTCTGATAAGCACTTAGCAGATTCGATCTTCGAAACAATGCCGTACCTTGAGCGAAAGCACTTTCAACTGTCCTGCAAATAATGTTTACTTCACCGAAAATTGTCAATGATGAAGCCTATCACCGGAACGCGCAACACCGTCGGTAATCTCTGATGAACTGTTAGATACGTGTAAATCATGTCTGAAAATATTTTCTGTTCTTCACATTAATTTTCAGCCAACAATTAGATTAACATTCTGTTTGATATTCTAAATGATCAACCACTGTATGCTTCTTGAAAGGTATAGAGAACAACTAATTTTCACTTCTTGTGGTCTTTGTTACAACTAAATGCGTAACAGTTCTTCACAGTACGACGTCAGTCAGCGTACTGAGTAATACAATGGAACTTTGCACACATGTGTTGGGCAGCGTCTTTAGTGTGCCTGTCGATCGCTTCACGTCGCTGTTTTCAGTTCAGAGCGCAAAGTGATGACGCTGAAATGTCTAAAACAACTGTGTCTCCTGCCAAGTGTGTGGATCTGGTGAGAGATTTCGCCTGAAGCTATGCAGCTCACATAACATAAATGTCATGCGTTTCTTTCTTCAAGACAATTTTCAGCCACATTCTGCAGGGGCAATGAAGACGATCCTGCGGCGTTTTCGATGAGAAGTATTTGATTATCGACAATACAGCCTTTAATTCGCTCCCTTCGTTGTTTATCTCTGTTCACATGAACCACTGGCTATGAAGACAACATTTTGACACAGACAACGATCTATAGATCAGCGTAGAGAATTGGCGGAAACGACAGGCTGCTACTTTCTGTGACGAGGTTACTGGAAAGTTTGTACAACGCTACGACAAATGTCTAATTCCCATGGTTGTCATTTCGCGAACGATCGGGCCTCACTTTCCAAACAGTCCTCTATCTTAGTTAACATAACGATATTCACTTAGAAGAGCGTGCTGAAAAGTAATGGCTCCGAGTTTTTGAACCGAAAAGTCTTAAGACTTTTTAAGTAAAAGAAACTTTAATAATATTCTACATCTTTATTCTTCATGTTTACATATTTACAGCCGCCCGTTTTTACGGACTCCGAACTGTACCGAGTAAAATGGCGGAGTGTGACGTAACAATGTCTGTGCGTTAAAAGCAGCCTGGTGCAATTGAGTCTCGAATTCGGAGAGTTCGTCCAAACATTAGCACACTCTCCTTCAGCGTGACAATGCCAGACCACACAAGAGCGCTGCGACATCTACAACAATCTCGCGCCTTGGATTCACTGCTATCGATCATCCTCCATACAATCCCGACCCGACTCCATCCGATTTCATCTGTTTCCAAAACTCAAAGAAAAACTTTGAGGACTTCACTTTGATAGCGACGAAGTGGTGCAACCAGATGTGAAGTTGTGTCTTCGTCAACAAAGTCGTACACTCTACAGTGACGGTGTCAACAAACACGTCATTCGTTAACAGTAATCTGTTTGTTGCCAGAGTGACTAAGTTTGCGGAATAAATTGGCCTTTGTAGACATGAAGAATAACAATGTAGAATCTTAACAACATTTATTTTATTTAAAAAGCTTGAAGAGTTATCAGATAAAAAATTCAGATGCGTCACTTTTCATCACGATCTCGTGTTTTTCAAGTACAAAATTTTTCGCAAGTATTTCAATTGAGAGTTAAGATCGGGAAAAGTCGCCGGCAGGATCTTCTTTTCCGCTCTAACCGTTGATTAATCTGAGGCAGTGGTCGGCTTATTATGTCTAGAGGCAACAAAGAAGAGCTGCCGTCTTCGCATTGCCGCACTCCTTCTAGCGACGCGGAACAAACAGAAACAACTGTTTATGTACAGAAATTATAAGAACAACGCATATAAATAAGAAAACATATACTAAATCCAATAACTTAATAGCTACCAACCATTATCTAACCTTCTCACCTGTAAACACTGGTGCACTAAGGACCCTGGGGTACTTGCGGCTAATTTCCGTTACACCGAAAGTGGTAGTACAACATTACTGGACTACTGGGGCTCTAATTTTGCACAACAGAGTTTCACGAGAACAAACTCTGACAAAGATATACAATCAAGTTCCCACCACATCTCTGTTATAGTTTTGTATGGCTTACATGGACCTATAACGATTCAAGTAAGGCACTTCTAAATGCCTATTCCATGTCAACATAAAACGAACTGAACACCAAAACAAAATATTTGAACTGATAGAACTAATGCTTTATATGATTAAAGCTAAGGTTGAAATGCTAATCTCAGTGTACACATTTAAGTGGCGCATAAAATTGTCCCTTAGCCTCTTCGCTCTTACCTACCAGTTCCTCCACAGTTTCCTCTGGGGTTTCACCCAGCTTCGATTTCATATACCATATAGGAAAGGATCTATAGAGGTGAGATATGGCGATCGCACTGTAAAGGTGGACATGTAGTCGTTCTACAGTTTAACTAGAGGGTATGGAATGTAGACATTCTCGCGGTCATTAATATCGCAAAGGGTGGACCACAGTTACTTGTAAATGCTATCTTCTTGTGGATAATATCATCCATGCCAGACAATGCTATAGTAACAGTTTAAGCCACCACCAGTACCAACTGAGCAAATTTGGCACAGCCGCGCTGAGCTTGACCTTCCAATGATATAACTGAAACATGACTGTAAACTATTTGGGTGGCACTGTTTGCATGCGTTGTTTGTAAGAGGGGTGTAATTGCTGCTCCACCACTATCGAGAACACTGCGTTCTTCCAAGCACGCATTTTAGGTGAAAAGTAACGGTTGCTTTCTAATGCATCTCCTCCGACACGATTCAACTTCGAATCTTGAAATACTGCAGAGTGATGAATTATTTACGGAGTACCTGTGGCAGTTCCTAATTAGCGCTCTCTTTTTTTTAAGAAAATGATAAGACCACGTACGTTGACGTTAAATGCAGTTACGTACTTTGAGACACCTGTAATGAAGCACCCCCTACCCCAAATAACCCAGTTCTTTAGTTAATTAGTGTTTAACGTCCACTTAACAACGAGGTCATTAAGGCCAGGTTCATATATTCATTATGGAATCGAACTCTCATGTATAAAACGTCTTTGAACGCCTAATTGCTTTACAAACGATAAGTATTTGACGTTGACCACGTAAAACTTTTGTTGTTAGAGACATAAAAAGCCGGAAATAAAATGGTTTTATTACTTATTCACCGAAAGACCAATGAATAATATGTGTAGAGAATAGAGTTAGAAGTTAAGACTCCACTGGACTAGGGCTAAGCACAAAGAGTGCCTTTGATCCGAATCTAAAGAATCCTATCGATGTGCTAATCGCTACCCGCAACCCCCCCCCCCCCCCCCCCCCGCCCCCACTTCACTACCTCATATGTATTGAGTAAACCATAAGCAGTGGAAATGGCTTCAAAGCTGTTGGCCCTGATAAAGGAGACGCAAGTGTGGTTAGTGTTGAAATAAATACTAATAGTGAGGATAGAGGAGTTCACCTCTATACACCGAATTTCAAGATCAGTAACTTACACCATTGTTTATTACAGAACATTCCAGAGAAGGTGCAGCACATGATAAACAATTGTAATACTTAACTTTCGCACACTGGAGGTAAGTAGATGTGGGAATATAAAATCCGTATAACTAAACAGTTGACAGAACCCGAGCAGTAAAGCCTGCATAGAAGGGAAGAAAATAACCTGATTGCTAACAGTGTAATTTAAATTCATCAGGTGCACGGTTTTGCAACTTCCGTGATGATTGTGCCGATGTGATGCGGTGTAGGGAGTTGTGGCAGGAAATATAAACAACTGAGCCTGAAATAGGGCATGAACTGCTTAAGCAATCAACTGCCAAATCGCAAGTAACAACAAGAACCCCAGAGAACTTCAAACGAGAACTCTTGTACCCTTATGCCATTATTAACGTTTCGCCTCACGGTGTTGCTTGCACTTACCTACTTAGAGCTGCGTAGTGATGAGCAGCTACTGCAGTGACTGTCAAAGTGGTCTGCACTACAAGTGCTGCCCATGGCATGTCCAGAAGTTAAATATTTCGCCTGAGCCCCCGCCCAGCAGTAGACTAGTGATTCACCCTCTCCCGACTAAATGTAAAGCTCTGCTTCATGTCCAGACTAAGAGCACTGCTTTGCTTTGTGTCCCAGCCAAGAAGACTTCCGCTTCACGGCCCGACCAAGGAAACTGCTTTTCTTCGTTTCCCAACTAACGAGGTGAACACGGCAAGTGCCATAACCCGATTGCCATGAAACATTGCTTGGTGGAAGAGAGGTCGAAATAAGCGAACACCTGTCTCTGCCTATAAATAGACACTCGGCCGTTTCTGAGAAAGCGCCGGCAGTGTTTTGAAGGTAGTTTACATGTCTTTTAGTGAGTAAGTAGTCCAACTGAGGTGGTTTAAAGGTTAGCGTCAGGGCTTTTGCGCCCCATGATCTAAATCTGATAATTACTTTTATTTTTGATTTTCATCCATTCACTCAAGACAGTAGAAGATTCTTAGACGAATATTTTCCAGTTTATACTGAAATAACGTTGTCCTTACTCGTCTACTAACTGTGTGTCTGGCGAATGAATTAAAAGAAGAAACATTCAATGGAGGAGACAATTATTTGAAACAGTTTTAGGTGAAACTCCTGAATTGTATTTTGAATCAATTACAAGTGACAGTTTACGGAAAAGTGATGTGTTATGTGTGGTTTGCTTTGTAATTATTGCTAACACGTCAAATCTTTAGCAATGTAGTCGACGTTTCTATCCCAAGTGAGATTCATACGAAGAAATGTCACTTTGACATACTTATAATCGCGCTATGCCAGTGGTGTTCGGAATTTAATATTCCGTATGTTTCTACGTCTAGTATCAACCAAAGGAATGCACCAGATCTTCCCGAAGCGGAACGTAAGAACAAAATATAAGGACGGTTATCAAAATGAAACATAAGAATATGACAATTTAAGTGCATTGTAACCTATGATAATACCATACACACATGTATAAGAATGTTAAAACCAGCTGTAATAATACAAATAATATAAAACTCTTATATCCTATAACTTTGTAAGAAACTTTCATGTAGTAACTTTCTACGGACACCGGTGGATAAATGAAAAAATAAAATAACTAAAATAGAAATAAGGTTTTGAACATAGGGTGCAAAACTGAGAGCCCGCAGCACGTTACCCACTGAGCCAGCGCTTCAGGTGAGGTTACTGCGCTCCAAAAGGAATAAAAGTTACATCGAAAACTTTGACCGTTATTTTCTCAGAAACGACTAAATATCTAACCTAAGAAACACCCTCCTTTTAGCTCTCTGCAGGAAGACAGAGATTACTGATTGTACACTCAGATAGAAAGTTAGAAATACTGCCAATCAGAGACTGTGTAGTAAACATTTCCCTCTCTCTTCTGAAGAGCCTAGTTTTACGTGAGTCAGTCCTTTAATTTTGCAGTTGGCACAAGTTTAGAAAAATCTGGAGTGAGACACGCGCACTCTGGAAAATGGTGCAATCGATCCAGTGCAAGAGAACTCCGGCTTCTTTCCCCATAAGATCCGATACCACTCAATGAGTACTCTGTTTGCCACATGTGACGCAAGGATCGATAACCTTCAAATCGAACAATGATATAATTTTGCAGGTACATTCAGTGCTAGATGTGAACACCACCTGCAAACTGTGTCGCGATTGCAGTTAGTAGTGGAGAAGTAATAAATTAAAACGTCATGCTTCAGTTCCACTGCATGAACAGCGAAAATGTAGTAATCTCCTAAGATTTTTTTCCTTTCAGCATTCGGTGAAGATTGTCACCATGAAAAAGTTTCATAATGCTCTGATATTATGTGTAAAGTTTATTGCAAGTCCCTAAGTGGTCTCATTCTCAAATACGGCAAGAACTAAGTGTGGGTACTCAAACGTCGTGGGCTACACTTTTTTTTACCCCCGACCTCTTGCTAATTAGATATACATAAGGTAGCTGAAACGTCCCCTTAGAAAATTATTGAATTACTGTGCTGGTAAACCCCTTACGTTATTTGATTTTCAAACAGCTGAGCAGAACTGAACATACTCAGACATTTCGCTCTTTACTTATTCTGATCAACACTAAACTGACACACAATATTTTTAGCACAACGCAATCTGACTTTCAAAAATCCCTACAAAAGAATGGCCCTGACTAACAATAACCTATACCTTTCATGAATCACTTACCTCACAAAAATCTTCGTTACTCGAACTACTGCAATACAGCGAGCCCCACTACTGCCAGCTAAATAAAAGATTCAAACTACTGAAGGTGCTAACTACTGATAGGCATAGTTAGCAAATGAAAGATTTTGATAGAGAACAAACAATGTATTCACCTCAATAGTGATCAAAGGTCATAATATATATAGCAATTCATGGCATGCAGTCTTACAAATTTACTGTCTCTGACGGACACACGTCCAGATCATCCGCTCTCATAACTCCATCTCTCTCCCCACATCCACCACTGCTGGCGGGTCACCTCCAACTGCGCAATGCTACACGCTATTAACAGCCAACTGCCCAACACTACAATGGCGACTATTCCAACAATGCGAACCAGCCACAGACTGCACACAGCACTGTCAGTGATTTTCATATAGAGCGCTACATGGCGTTACCAACATAAAAACCTAAACAGCCTATTTACATAGCATGAACCATGGACCTTGCCGTTGGTGGGGAGGTTTGCGTGCCTCAGCGATACAGATAGCCGTACCGTAGGTGCAACCACAACGGAGGGGTATCTGTGAGAGGCCAGACAAACGTGTGGTTCCTGAAGAGGGGCAGCAGCCTTCGCAAGGGCAACAGTCTGGATGATTGACTGATCTGGCCTTGTAACAATAACCAAAACGGCCTTGCTGTGCCGGTACTGCGAACGGCTGAAAGTAAGGGGAAACTACAGCCGTAATTTTTCCCGAGGGCATGCAGCTTTACTGTATGATTAAATGATGATGGCGTCCTCTTGGATAAAATATTCCGGAGGTAAAATAGTCCCCCATTCGAATCTCCGGGCGGGGACTACTCAAGAGGATGTCGTTATCAGGAGAAAGAAAACTGGCGTTCTACGGATCGGAGCGTGGAATGTCGGATCCCTTAATCGGGCAGGTAGGTTAGAAAATTTAAAAAGGGAAATGGATAGGTTAAAGTTAGATATAGTGGGAATTAGTGACGTTCGGTGGCAGGAGGAACAAGACTTCTGGTCAGGTGACTACAGGGTTATAAACACAAAATTAAATAGGGGTAATGCAGGAGTAGGTTTAATAATGAATAGGAAAATAGGAATGCGGGTAAGCTACTACAAACAGCATAGTGAACGCATTATTGTGGCCAAGATAGATACAAAGCCCACACCTACTACAGTAGTACAAGTTTATATGCCAACTAGCTCTGCAGATGACGAAGAAATTGAAGAAATGTATGATGAAATAAAAGAAATTATTCAGATAGTGAAGGGAGACGAAAATTTAATAGTCATGGGTGACTGGAATTCGAGTGTAGGAAAAGGGAGAGAAGGAAACGTAATAGGTGAATATGGATTCGGGCTAAGAAATGAAAGAGGAAGCCGCCTGGTAGAATTTTGCACAGAGCACAACATAATCATAGCTAACCTTGGTTTAAGAATCATGAAAGAAGGTTGTATACATGGAAGAACCCTGGAGATACTAAAAGGTATCAGATAGATTATATAATGATAAGACAGAGATTCAGGAACCAGGTTTTAAATTGTAAGACATTTCCAGGGGCAGATGTGGACTCTGACCACAATCTATTGGTTATGACCTGTAGATTAAAACTGAAAAAACTGCAAAAAGGTGGGAATTTAAGGAGATGGGACCTGGATAAACTGACTAAACCAGAGGTTGTACAGAGTTTCAGGGAGAGCATAAGGGAACAATTGACAGGAATCGGGGAAAGAAATACAGCAGAAAAAGAATGGGTAGCTTTGAGGGATGAAGTAGTGAAGGCAGCAGAGGAACAAGTAGGTAAAAAGACGAGGGCTAGTAGAAATCCTTGGGTAACAGAAGAAATATTGAATTTAATTGATGAAAGGAGAAAATATAAAAACGCAGTAAATGAATCAGGCAAAAAGGAATACAAACATCTCAAAAATGAGATCGACAGGAAGTGCAAAATGGCTAAGCAGGGATGGCTAGAGGACAAATGTAAGGAGGTGGAGGCTTATCTCACTAGGGGTAAGATAGATACTGCCTACAGGAAAATGAAAGAGACCTTTGGAGATAAGAGAACGACATGTATGAATATCAAGAGCTCAGATGGAAACCCAGTTCTAAGCAAAGAAGGGAAGGCAGAAAGGTGGAAGGAGTATATAGAGGGTCTATACAAGGGCGATGTACTTGAGGACAATATTATGGAAATGGAAGAGGATGTAGATGAAGATGAAATGGGAGATACGATACTGCGTGAAGAGTTTGACAGAGCACTGAAAGTCCTGAGTCGAAACAAGGCCCCCGGGGTAGACAACATTCCATTGGAACTACTGACGGCCTTGGGAGAGCCAGTCCTGACAAAACTCTACCATCTGGTGAGCAAGATGTATGAAACAGGTGAAATACTCTCAGACTTCAAGAAGAATATAATAATTCCAATCCCAAAGAAAGCAGGTGTTGACAGATGTGAAAATTACCGAACTATCAGTTTAATAAGTCACAGCTGCAAAATACTAACACGAATTCTTTACAGACGAATGGAAAAACTAGTAGAAGGCAACCTCGGGGAAGATCAGTTTGGATTCCGTAGAAACACTGGAACACGTGAGGCAATACTGACCTTACGACTTATCTTAGAAGAAAGATTAAGGAAAGGCAAACCTACGTTTATTGCAATTGTAGACTTAGAGAAAGCTTTTGACAATGTTGACTGGAATACTCTCTTTCAAATTCTATAGGTGGCAGGGGTAAAATACAGGGAGCGAAAGGCCAGATGGCAGTTATAAGAGTCGAGGGACATGAAAGGGAAGCAGTAGTTGGGAAGGGAGTAAGACAGGGTTGTAGCAACTCCCCGATGTTGTTCAATCTGTATATTGAGCAAGCAGCAAAGGAAACAAATGAAAAATTCGGAGTAGGTATTAAAATCCATGGAGAAGAAATAAAAACTTTGAGGTTCGCCGATGACATTGTAATTCTGTCAGAGACAGCAAAGGACTTGGAAGAGCAGTTGAATGGAATGAACAGTGTCTTGAAAGGAGGATGTAAGATGAACATCAACAAAAGCAACACGAGGATAATGGAATGTAGTCGAATTAAATCGGGTGATGCTGAGGGAATGAGATTAGGAAATGAGACACATAAAGTAGTAAAGGAGTTTTGCTATTTGGGGAGCAAAATAACTGATGATGGTCGAAGTAGAGAGGATATAAAATGTAGACTTGCAATGGCAATGGCAAGCGTTTCTGAAGAAGAGAAATTTGTTAACATCGAGTATAGATTTAAGTGTCAGGAAGTCAATTCTGAAAGTATTTGTATGGAGTGTAGCCACGTATGGAAGTGAAACATGGACGATAAATAGTTTGGACAAGAAGAGAATAGAAGCTTTCGAAATGTGGTACTACAGAAGAATGCTGAAGATTAGATGGGTAGATCACATAACTAATGAGGAAGTATTGAATAGGATTGGGGAGAAAAGAAGTTTGTGGCACAACTTGACCAGGATAAGGGATCGGTTGGTAGGACGTGTTCTGAGGCATCAAGGGATCACCAATTTAGTGTTGGAGGGCAGCGTGGAGGGTAAAAATCGTAGAGGGAGACCAAGAGATGAATACACTAAGCAGATTCAGAAGGATGTAGGTTGCAGTAGGTACTGGGAGATGAAGCAGCTTGAACAGGATAGAGTAGCATGGAGAGCTGCATCAAACCAGTCTCAGGACTGAAGACCACAACAACAAGTGTTAATTCTGGGTTAAAGCTACGTCCGTTCCATATCCGTCCAGATATTTGGGCAGGAAGGAGTAAAAAATATACTAACTCACACACACACACACACACACACACACACACACACACACACACACACACACACACACAGGCGCGCGCGCCCACACACACTAAAACACAAACTTTCACATTCATAATTTACAAGGTGTTGGGAAATTCCCGTCACAAACTTCTAGGACTTGCAGAGGTTAGTGAATACCTAGCATTTTGAATAGGAACCCATGTCCAGGAACATACCGTTTCCGTTATGCTACGATTTCACTTCAGAATTGAAACTCATCCACTTCTGCTTGACGAATTGGATTACACGTGCCGCAGTACAATTATTTAGGTAACAGTTCAAAAACGAAACATGCATTTATCATTTAAGCACATTTTTAGGATTGACGCTTAACCGTTACGTGTTTACATTATTTCAAAACAATAAAGAGCCCATCATACTTTATGCACAAAACGTAATGTTCTAATGGTTCAAATGGATCTGCGGACTATGGGACTTAACTTCTGAGGACATCAGTCCTCTAGAACTTAGAACTACTTAAACCTAACTAACCTAAGGACATCACACACATCCACGCCATAGGCAGGATTCGAACCTGCGACCGTAGCGGTAGCGCGGTTGCCGACTGTAGCGCCTGGTACCGCTCGGCCACTCCGGCCGGCATAATGTTCTAGAAATCCTAAAAGTTTGTAACGGGAATTTCCGAACACCCTGTAGAAAAGATTAACTTTTGCCCAGAAATTACTTTGTAGAAACCACTTTGAAGTATGTATCTGATTTGCTACCAGATTCAGATATGAATGTACATGTCTTAACCATCATACATTCAAACGTCTTATTCGTAATCACGAGCTGGTTATGACTGTGACTGTGACTGCGTATCACGAACAATCAGTCGAGTAACAGTTTGCAGGCATTTGATGGCGGGAGGGTGCAATACAGTTTCAGTGCTATGGTCTGAGGGAGGTGCCTGTTGCTTCTGTCCCCCACGCAGCGGCAGTTTACGGAGACGGTAGTGCCGCCGCCGGCAGCTAAGTGCCGCTCTGCTGCCGCCCTAAATCACGGCCAGCGGCACGCGGGGGCGGCAGTGGGGGTGGCAGTGGGGGCGGGGTAATGCGCGGCCGGATTAATTCCGGAGGGCGCAGGGGAGGCGGCGCGTAAACACGGCCTGCGTCAACCGGCGCGCTGTCAATAACCGTTCCGGGCCTCCGGCCGGACGACTTCATCGGAGGCGACCCTTATCTGGCGACCCCGCCAGGCCGTATCGTAACGTAACGCCGCAAGTTCCGAAGCGGCGGCGCCTGCCCATTCGGCTGTTACGACACCTCCCACGGGCGCCGTCTTGTCCTTGCTCTCGCGATAATTATCAAAGTTCCGTTTTATGAATATAACGACCTCGTCGTTTAGAGCTCCACCGAGGTGCTCTCCGGACCGTGCCTAGCTGTAAAGCAACAAGTTTGCCCAAGGACTTTCCCCGATTTTCCCTACTTACTGCTGCACTAACTGTGGAAAATATGCACATGCTCTTGCAGGAACGTCATCTACATCTACATTTACATCTACAACGAACTACGAAAGCTGCTCTGCAGTGCATGGGGGGGGGGGGGGGGGGGGGGGAGGGGGGTGCACATTTTACCAATTTTATCAGTTTTATTTCTCCTTCTATTCGTGTACGTAGCCACTGAATGCCTGTATACTCTTGTACACGTCTTAATCTCTTTTACTCATTCTCATAACTCCTAAAACAGAAGAGTGATGGCATAACTTTCGAACGTTCTTCCGAGCGGTCTAAGGCCCTGCAGCCATGGACTGTGCGGCTGGTCCCGGCGGGGTTCGAGTCCTCCTTGGGGCATGGGTGTGTGTGTTTGTCCTTAGGATAATTTAGGTTAAGTAGCGTGTAAGATTAGGGACTGATGACCTTAGCAGAAGTCCCATAAGATTTCACACACATTTGAACATTTGAACGTTCTTCTTTGAACACATTTTGTCTAAATTTATCCAAAAGGATTTCGTGAGAACTAGATAGCCCTTGTTTATGGATCTACGAGGATCCATACGTATTATAAAAAGGTATGTATGTGTGCGTGTATGTATGTTCCACATCTCCTAAATCCCCCGACAGATTTCAGCCAAACTTGGTACACATATCCCTTACTGTCAGAAAACTATCATAGTTCAGGAGATATGACGTCGTAAACAAGGACATGCCTGGAAAACTGCCGCATTACGCGTGACGTTTTAATATACAATGAGATCACAAAAGTCATGAGATACCTCGTAATATCGTGTCGGACCTCCTATAACCGATATAGTGCATCAACACGACATGGAAGGGAATCATCAAGTCACTGGAAGTCCCTTTCAGAAGTATTGAGCCCTATTATACTGTCTCTATATCAGACTTCGTAACGGCGAAACTGTTGCTGGTGCAGGATTTTGTGCACGAAAAAACTTCTCCATTATGTCATGCAGTTGCTCAATGGTATTCATGTCGGGTGATTTGAGTGGCCAAATCATTCGCTGGAACTCACTAGAATGTTCTTCAGACCAATCGAGAACAGTAGTGGCCTGTGACTTGGAGTATTGTCATCCATTAAAAATATCAACATTGTTTGAGAACATGAAGTCCATGAATGGTAGCAAATGGTCTCCAGATAGCCGAACTTAGCCATTTCCAGTCAATTATCGGTTCATTTGGACCAGCGGACACTGTACAATCCAAGTAAATACAACCATTATGGAGACATCATAATCTTGCACAGTCCCTTGTTGCCAACTTGGGTCCATGACGCCATGGGTCCTCGTCATACTCGAATCGTTTTAGCAACTGAAATCTGGAGTCATCTGACCGACTACTGTTTTTCAGTCGGTGAGCGTCCGACCGTTATGGTCACTAGCGCAGGGGAGGTGCTGCGGGCGATGTCGTGCTGTTAGTAAAGGTACTCGCATCTGTGATCTGCAGCCATAGCCCATTAATGCCACATTTCGCCGCACTGATCTAACGCATGGGTTCGCCGTACGTCTCACATTGATTTCTGCAGTTATTTCACTCAGTGTTACTTTTCTGTGAGCACTGACAACTCTACGCAAACGAGGCTGCTCTGGATCGTTAAGTCGACGGCCACTGCGGACGTTTTTCTACATTTATGCTTCACTGATAAGACACAATCGAGTCAACTTAAGGAAATCCCTGACAGCTGGCTGCGTTTGTGATAGCTTTTGATTGCGAAGCATAAACGGCTATGGGCGAAATGTGTAGCAGTCTTTAGAGCTATGAAACGGAGTTGCCATAGAGACAAAAACAAAATTACAAAATCGCGCTGTAGACAAACGAAGCAGCTGCGTCCTGTCCCGGATATTGTACTAGTACAGCAGTACACGATGCGTACTTTTTTGTAGCAGTTTTGTAATTTCAAACGTGTTTTTGTGAATACATGGAAATGAAAATTTTTCGATAGCACACTACAATTACTGCTTAATTTCTGTTTTCATTTCTGATACGAAATTGGCAAAAATGAATACCCAGGCGACGCCGGGTTTGTTAGTTACTACCTTATACTTTGTCATTGGTTAATCAGGCCTGTTATGATACTGGCAGCTCTTCTCTGAACTCGTTCGGTATCTGTTGTCATGCCTATCCGATAGGAACTCCAAAAACTGGAAGATTATTCCAGGAATAGTCACGTTTGTGTCCTGTGATTGACTTCCTTCATAAGTGCATTACCTTATACCAGGAACCTTTCAAAATTTTTAAATCTTCCATTCAATTAGCCTAATAATGATTTTACTGATAGTCCCATTTCATATGACTTTCTGATTTCACAGAATTCACTCGCTCTAAATACACTACGTGACATGGAAAGTGAAGCATCTATAAGACATGGTCTGATGTCAGCGTAAATTGCTACACGTACAAACCACGGAGGATATGTAGACTTGTAATTCTGTTTGACGGATAGAAAAGTCACAAAAACACATTAGTGTTGCCAATCTATAGAGTTCATCCACATCTGCATCCATACTATGCAAGCTACCGTGCGGAATATGGCGGACGGTAACTTGTGTCACTAATACTCATTTCCTATTTTGCTCCAGTTGCTGGCCACCATCAGGCTTGGTAGAGTGTATAAACCGTCGGGTATGATTTCAAGTCACGGCTTGTAGTGTCAAAGAAAACTCAGATGGCGTTTCATACGTCAGGGATATTCCGTTGCTGAATGTGTCACTGAGCTAGATGCTTCGGAAGTGGCCGAAAAATAAACATCATTCACACAATAACAATTTTATTAAAATGA
Source organism: Schistocerca americana (assembly GCF_021461395.2). Classification (NCBI taxonomy): domain Eukaryota; kingdom Metazoa; phylum Arthropoda; class Insecta; order Orthoptera; family Acrididae; genus Schistocerca; species Schistocerca americana. The sequence goes on along the minus strand of NC_060125.1, from coordinate 264,141,122 downwards.
AGCAGCACTACATTCATTAAGTAACAAGATACAAATGATTGCCGAAAAGTTTAAAATGCCGTTACAAGTGCTAGCAGGTGTCCAAGTGTCCAATTAGCTCCCTTTACAAACAACCGAGTGTGGGTAGGACTTAAACCTTGCCAATTTCAGCACTGGACGCGCCGTTCTGCAGGATGTTGGTCGAACAGTGCAATCACTTGTACGTCTAAAACACCTAAATAGAATACTGTTAACAAACGCACAATAATCAGTTCAGAAAAGCGGGCAGCTCTCCAGAGTTTCACAGGATTACACATTGCATTGGCCACGTTCAGGATTGAGTTTAAAATAAGCTTTCGGAATACCAATAACTTAAATCCTACAAAAAAGAATAAAAATTGGTTTCAACAATCGTGCCTGTATCTAACGCCAATAGGTATCAACCCTTGAATAATAATATAGCAACAAGTCCTCAAAAGCCTGGTACGAGCGTAATACAGCTACGTTGAATTTTGCAGGAAACAGTGCTAGTGAGGGATCCTAATTGAATGGAATTAAGCAAAAGATACTCACATAATAAGAATCTTAAAATCGGACGCACCTACTGACACTAAGATCAGACTAGCTGTACCAGTAAAATCCATTCTCCCGTATATCCTAGTGCTCAGGCGAATAAATAGGCATTTTAACCCAAGAGCAAATAATACTTAATTCTGACCCACGAATATAGGAAGCAATTTAACACGATACAATAAATTCTTTTCAAGTCGGTTGGCGTCAGTGATAAACACCTAGTAAGAAACCGGCAGCAGACCAATAGCGGGGGAAGTTCCGACTTAACGAAACCAGAGTCGACTGTGTGCTCAAGTCAGCTCAATAGCGCAAGCGCACAGCAATAGGAAATGTTCTGAAACGTGCCCACCAAGTCCAGTTCTTTTTGGTCGGACAGTGGCTGCTGCAAGTGGTAACTGGTACACCAATCTTCCTTCGCAGTCCTCGACCCGTTGAGTCATCCGACCGATGTACAGCCGCCCGTTTGACCGCCTGTATGCGTGCTCGAGTAGTTCTCCAGCCGAAGAAGGAAACTCAGGAGAAAAAATTCGTAGAGTCGCAATTTTTTTTCAATGGTAGGAGAGAGTCTCATGAAGAACATATTAAAAATTCCCGATAGTGGAGTGTGAGCGTCAGGGGGATGGAGAGGGGGGGGGGGGGGGGGGGGCGGGAGGGCGGTCGAAGGTCACCTTTTTGAAATTTTCCTTGGATGATTCGGAAATCGCTGCTTCTAGCGAAAATGTTTCTCAACACGAAATTAAACTACATTAAACTTTCTACAAAAAAGATCTGATCATGTTTTCTCTAGGGCTAATAGTTTCCGAGTTGCAGAGGATGCAAAAACCACAGAATATTAAAAATAGCATTTTAATGGTATGAAATTTATTTTTTATTGTTGCATAAAGTGGGTTAAGATCAAAGATTAAATCTTCATTCTAAGAGCAGTAGAATCGTATTAACGGAAAATTGTTATGTGGGGTGTCGTATCGCAGCTTTCTGCAGACACCACGAGCGGTTCTTCGAACATCGTCACCTGTGAGGAACCTCTAGGCCGCCGACCTATGAAGACCAACAAGATGGCGTTACAAGCGGGGCCACCTGGGCACCATTCTTTTAGTCCAGGTTACTTCCGTAATGCTAGTTGGTGCTGAACGTTACACCGAGTCTTTGATAACTCTACCAGCAATACTCAGACGCACGCCAGTGTCGGGCCTCTGCTTATAGCTAGCGGCGTCTGCCACACGATCTTTTGGCCATCTTCTACCCATCACTAGCAGCGAGGACGTAACATTTGGCTCCTCGGATATAATGGTTACCAACTCGCATCGTAACGTGGGGGGAATAACGAGGTGGAGGTGGTTCGAGAGCTGGTGGAGGGTAGAAGTGGAAGGGAAGATAGATTACCGGACTGTGGTCATACAGTTCCCTTCTTTGTAGGTCAACTGAAGCCCGAGGAGGTGATACCCCGCCCTATTTACCACCACTATGACACAAGCAGCAATTGCAAGGTATTCCACAAAGTTATAATGACCATTCAGAGCCCGCCTTATGAATCGTTAGTAACTCAATGCGCCGACATGCCCGTATGTGTTTATTTTCCCAAAGTGCGTTAAAAGTACATGGAATGCAGATAATGAGTTACTAATAATACCAACGCTAGAAACGCAAGTGGACGGAATCTACATAAATCGATGCACTTTTTTCTACTCCACAGAAGGAAACTGACTCTTCGTTATTCCGTATGGCAGCTGTCGCGTTGTTCCACGAAAGCCAACTTCCCCCACCACTATTTAGCTTGCAGACAGGCTATAACCCCCCCCCCCCCCCCCCCCCTCACCCCGGTGTTTACTGCCCTGTTGCCTTAAGGAAGTAGACTAGATAACTTCCGTGAGTTCGCGTTTATTAAATGACTACTTATATTCAGTTGTTTATGAGCTTTTATATAAAATGGGTTCCTATAACAGTGGCTGGGAAGTGTGCAAATTGTAAGCGTGATGTTGTCAATGACTTTCGTAATCTTGCTGGGAAAGGGGCTGGATTGATAAACGTGGTGAGTCACAGCAGTCTCTCGTTGACAGCGCACTATAAAGCCGTATAATTCTGTTGCAGTCACTTGCTTGTAAATTAATGGGTGATCAGAACGTTATTGCACTTTTCTCACCATAACTGCGTTACTGGCAGACTGCATAGATCTCTCCCATTCAGAAAATTCTGGCAATTGTAGAGTTGGCCGCACTGAATGGAGGCACTTACTACACTTTAACAGTATCTTCCAAGATGGGTGTGAATATAACTGATGGAATGATACTGATCATGTTCAGGTCTATGGCACTAATCTGCTGTAATGAATTGCTCGACCTATGTTGAAATACCTGAAGTTCCCTAACACTTACGGGACCTACTTCTGTTGTAGTTGGAGACAATTTAAACCTCTGGGCCTCTTCAGTTGTTGAGAAAGCTGAGGCTGGGGTGATGCGTTAGCTAACTCTCATGCTGTATAATCATCATGCTGTGAGAAGTATTCCAGCCAGTGGTAGGAGAGACAGTGAAATCAACGTTGTCGACCATGCTACACTTGCGACCGGCTCTTCAGTGTGTTAGAGATTTGACAGCTCCAGCAGTTGAACGATTTTACAGAACAGATCACTTAATAAATGTAAATAAGTACTCGTTTAATAAATTGAATGTAACGTCACTATACGAGCGCAATCGGGTTATTTTGTCTACCCACATAAAATAATTGGACAGGATAAGCTGGGGCGGTGTCGTCTGTCCCGCAGAATCAAAATCGAGAGCGCCCATGGTGGAGGAACTCGTCTTTCCAGGAAGAACACTACGGCTGTCATAGTGGATGGCTAAGAACCAATTTCTCCTTTAGCCAGCGGGGGTGCACACATATCCTCTCAAATCGTGAGTTTTCATTTCCTCCTCTGTGTTTAGACGCTACGCCGTGCATCAAGCCGTTCACAGTTAATCTCACTTACTGTCGGTTAGTTACTCCTCGTTTGCGGGCATTATCTTACATTTATCTTCATTTAAAGAGAGCTAATATTCATTTCTGACATTGTCTACGATCTGTACACCACAGCATCAGTAGTAAACGATAATATTCTCCATTTGGTCATATATTATAATTCATTTTATATATATTGAGATTATTGGTGCTCATGTTGCGCTTCCTCTGGCCATACCAGATTTTATTTCCGTCATCCAGAATAAAACAGGGGAGAATGCCTTCGAATATTTTTCAGGCATTCACCTCCAGCCGGCCCTGTGATAGATGTCTGATTTTCTAATTCCATTTTGACATGACGACATACACTTAAAGTGTGCTGCAATCTTTTTGTGAAATTACAAGAATTACTCCTTGAAAGTAAGATTTTTCCAAATGTGAAAAAATGTTTCAGATACAACACGATCATACACTTGGGAACAAATAATCTATTCAAACTGGTAAGTGTTGTAAACGTGGAAAGGTTGTTATACTGTATTTAATAGTCTATTTTTTATGCTATTACCCTACTGTTAGCAATAATCTTTAAATGAAATCACATGAAGAAGAATTATTACCATAACATGTTACAAGTTAAAAACAGTTTGAAACGGAGGCTGCTGGCAACTAACACAGATTTCCATTTCCAAGACAGGGGAAATCACAGTGACACTAAGAAGGCTCAGATCGTTTCCAAATACCACGTGTTCCATAGCAGAAGTCGTCCTTCCCATTCAAGCTGCAAGATGGTGCACGCCTGAAGAAGTGCGGCTTAACTGTTGACACCTTGTGTAACTAATTTCAAAATTATATACAATTTTGCTCACCATAAAATTCTCTATCTGAAGAATTACTGTAATAGTATCGCCCGCATCTCGTGGTCGTGCGGTAGCGTTCTCGCTTCCCACGCCCGGGTTCCCGGGTTCGATTCCCGGCAGGGTCAGGGATTTTCTCTGCCTCGTGATGGCTGGGTGTTGTGTGCTGTCCTTAGGTTAGTTAGGTTTAATTAGTTCTAAGTTCTAGGCGACTGATGACCTCAGCAGTTGAGTCGCATAGTGCTCAGAGCCATTTGAACCATTTTGTAACAGTATCCTCCTAACAGCTTTAATATTTGTTATGTTGTTGTTGTTGTTTTTGTCTTCTGGTTTGATGCAGCTCTACCTGTTACTCTATCCTGGACAGACCCCTTCATCTCCGAACGACAAGTGCAACCTGCAAGCATTTGAACCTGCTTACCGTTTCCATCTCTTGATCTCGCTACATTTCTTTTACCATTCCAAACTTTGCTGCAATTCGAAATTAGAAAGTTTCCTATCAACCGATCCCTTCTTGTATTGAAACTGTGCCACAGATTCCTATTCAATACCTTCTCATTACTTACATGATCTACCTCTCCAGTCTTCAACATTCTTCTGTAGCAGCCATTTCTACTTTGTTCTTGTCTGAACTGTTTATCGTCCACGTTTCACTTCCATGCAAGGCTACACTACAGGCAAAGACACCGTAAATCTGATTAAATAAACTGTCTGTACTCTCTGCGACCTGTGTTAATACCAACTCATGTTAATAGGTTTTAATGTATGATAAATTAATACACGCGCATCGCCTTGTTAATATACCTTTGCCCCAGCGTGTGCGGAGCTAGTTGGCATATAAACTTGTACAACTGGGCTGGCTGTTGGCTCCTTGCCTACCTCAGCTACGAGAATGCGTTCACCATGCTGGTCAGAGTAGCTAACCAGCATTCCTATTTTCTTTTCCATTATTAGACCTACTCCTGCATTATCCCTTTTTAATTTTGCATTTATAGCCCTGCACTTGTCTAACTAGAAGTCCTCCTGTTCCTCTTGCCTACGAGTGTCTCTAATTTCTACTTTCCCTAATTTCAACCTATTCAGTTCCATCTCTAAATTTTATAACCTACCAGCCCAATTACGAGATCTAACATTCTTCGATCCGACCAATAGAATGCCAATTTTGTTTCTCCTGATGACAATGAATGTACTATACAGTACTTACGTGTGCATTATTTATTATACTTACAAACTCAGCAACAAACACAGCCTCATGTCTCACAGCAACAGAAATGGTAGAAAATCACGGAAACTGCTTATGGCGGTTTCTAGTGCTCCTTCCTTGATCTCTCTATGTGGGAAGTGGATTGCTAGCAGCCATCTGTATAATGGCTAATCTCAGGAACTGCTGTAGGGATTTTGATCCCTTTTTGAACAATAGATACACTCATTCACGAGGATTGTCTTTGTATGTAATTTATAAATATTTCGTAAGTTGTGAAAACGACACCACTGAGTTTCCGTAACTCGAGAGAGCAACAACGCCTCGAGAAAGGAGCGTGTTGAATATAATTGGCATACTGTGTGGTGATCCATCAGTAAATAGTGTGGCTGCAAACACAAAGGTTGTGGGGTCGAATCTCGGTTGGGTCACTTTTTTCATCATTTTTCTGTTTCCCTCTGATTAACAGTCGCAATTCGCATTGCAATCATTTGAGATCAACTGCATAGCGAAAAAAATGCTTTTTCCATATAACTACTTCACAAATTCACCAACATTGCTTAGTGTACATACATTCCTTTCTTCCAGCAGTGCTACACATGACTCACTTTTCAGCTTTCTGTCTTCTTTCAACCACACTTATAGTTCCGTTTGAGTCTTTGTGTTGCATGATGAAGAAGACTCCCCTAAAGAGTGCACGACAAAGAACTGCGGCCGTGAGTCTTAGCAACGCATCATACTGCCTATTAAGCCACACAAGAGGTATGCTGTAACAGGAGCTAAACATCTACATAAAGTGTGTTTTTTCTAATTTTCTTTAATTTGTGCTACCTGAGACAGCCTCCAATTCATACTGAATTTCTCATACACATATATATCCACGATTCGCATACAATATTTACAGTGGTTGAAAAATATTACTTGTAGCTCCATGTACTCCCATAACTGCCTTGAGATGTCACTTCAAGGGCCTTTTCTGCTAATATCGCGTAAGTTACATGAAAGTGATAGTATTCAGTTACTTAACGTTGGTTTCTGAAATTTGTTCATAGCTCTGTGCGGAGCCTTGAAACAAAATACGCCGCGCCACACAAATCATCTGGCCATAGATGCTGGTCACAAGCCTGACACAAAATCAGTCGCTAGATTGAAACACGAACCACGAATCGTCATGTTTTCCTGGGTGCTCTACTTAGTTCAATTAAATATTTTTTCTAGGTGATCGCGTACTTGCGGAGATATTCCCTATGATCATGTGTACACTGAAGAGCCAAAGAAAAAGTACACCTTCCTAATATCATGTAGGGCCCTCGCGATCACGCAGAATCGCCGCAACGTGACGTCGCATGGGCTCCACCAATGCCTGAAGAAGTGCTAGAGGGAATGGAACCATGAGTCCTGCAGGACTGTCCATAAATCCGTTGAGTACGAAGGGTTGAAGATCTCTTTTGAACAGCACGTCTCAAGGTATCCCAGACACGCTCAATAACGTTCAAGTATGGGGAGTCTGTTACCCAGTAGAAGTTTTTGAACTTAGGAGAGTGTTCCTGGAGCCACTCTTCAGCAATTCTGGACGTGTGAGGTATCGCATTGTCCTGCTGGTATTGTCCAAGTCCGTCGGAATGAACAATGGACACGAACTGATGCAGGTGATCTGACAGGATACTTGCGTACGTGTCACCTGATAGACTCGTATCTAGACGTATCACGGGTACCACATCACACCATCTGTACACGCCCCACACCATTACAGAGCCTCCACCAGCTTGAACAGTCGCCTGCTGATATTTAGGGTCCATGGATTCACTAGGTTGTCTCCATACCAGTGCACCTCCATCCGCTCTATAAAATTTGAAACTCGTCCGTCCAGGCAACATGTTTACAGCCATCAACAGTCCAATGTCGGTGTTGACGGGCCCAGTGAGGCGTAAAGCCTTGAGTCGTGCAGTCATCAAGGATAAATGAGTGGGGCTTCAGCTCCGATAGCCCATGTCGATGATGTTTTGTTGAATGGTTCGCACGCTGACAATTGTTGATGGTCCAGCGTTTGCGGAAGGCTTGCACTTCCGTCACGTTGAATTATTTTCTTCAATCGTCGTTGGTCCCGTTCTTGCAGGATCTTTTTCCGGCCGCAGCGATGTCGGAGATACGATGTTTTTACCTGATTCCTGATAATCACGGCACACTCGTGAAATGGCCGTACGGGAAAATCCACACTTCATTGCTACCTCGGAGATGCTGTGTCCCATCGCTCGTGCGCCGACTATAGCACCACATTCGAATTCACTTAAATCTTGATAACCTGCCTTTACAGCAGCAGTAGGCGATCTAAAAATTTCAGCTAAGACTTGCTTCGCATACAGGCATTGCCGATAGCATCGCCGTGTTGTGCCTTTTTACTTATCTCTATATTTCAGTACACATGCCTCTGCTATTTTCTTTGGCGTTTCATTGTAGATTAGTTGCAATGACGCTCTCCAATGTCGGAAACCTCAAGTGCGCCCTGACCCCATAAGGAAAACAACCAAATCCTATAAAATCAGGAAAGGAGGAACGCGAATGATCCAGAAAATAAGATTGCAATGGAGGCGCATTTCTTCTAAGTCGATATTTACTACCGTCCGAATGCACTAAAGTAACTCGGACGAATTCTCGACAGCAATGTAATACTCATATACCATCTACCAGCCATACAACACAAATCCCACAATAGATGAAACCAGGAACGGGCCGAAAACGGTGACTACATCATTACACCACGTGCGATACCTGGAAAATATCTACCGCATACATAGCGAAAGCACTTAGCGCCATCCAGTAAACTTTAAGAACAATTTCAAACTTTTTCTTTTTTCTCGCTTTCATGCTTAATATCAAATATTTAACAAATTAATTCAATTTCAAAGTATTCAGATGCTCGAAGCTGTTTATACATGGGAATTCAATTCTTTGAAGAATTGTATGTTAATTGGTAGGGTTCTGTCACGGTTTGTTGAACCTGTTCTGTTAGTATGCAGTACAGTACACCACAAACGCAGGTTTTTTTTCCTTCACTGGTATTGTTCAAAGTTTCGACAAACATGATCACGGCAGTGTGTACATCAGTGCACCGTCGACAGTCTTACACGTCCAGGAACGCCAGTGATTTCGGTCCACGCCGGCACGGAAGCTCAGCGTGTTCGGTCAGAGGGCTGCGTGCTCTCTCTAATAAAAGAACTGAGTCAACGAATCAACGATCAACTTGAATGCATGTCTTGTGGCGTCCGCCCAGACTAAATGCAAAGAACTGTATCGAACAAAATGAAAAAAAAAGTGGTTCACGGGATGCTGGGTTCCATCCTTGGCCGGTTCTGCGATTTTCTCTGCCCGGCAACTGGGTGTGTGTATTTTCATCATCACTGATGAAAATGACGAGACTGGACTGTGAGATGACTGAGAATTTCTACGGGTGCTGATAACCGCGTCGTTGAGCGCACCACAATCCAATCATCATCATCATCCAAGGATTTCGAGCAGTAGTTCAATACCTTGGTATAAAAAAAAGCATTATTAACAACGCGTGTTGCCCTTAATGAAACATTTGTCGAAAGAATTCTGAAATATTATTTACTAATACTTGATAAAGTTATGCAACACTTTTCTTTGTTTTGAATACATTTGCAGAAATAATTTGGCAAAATTCTGATTCAGTAGCTTATTAATAACTGGAAATAGACACAGAAAATGAATCCTTCGTTTTTAAAATCAACACTAGCTGTAAATATTAGCAAACTCTTGCAGTCTGTATAAGGATTAGTTTTAGTCCTGGAATTATAATTGTGCTTTGTATAATTTTTGAGAAAGAAGAAACATTTGTGGTTGTGATTCATTTGTCAAAATTTAAATACTTATAAAGTGATAACTCTGGATGTTCTAAGGGTAATACCAAGTATTGCCCTTAAAAAATATTACCGAATTCAAAAAACTATTTCTCTGTAAATCATAATTCCTAGAAAAGTGATTCTGCAAACGTGTATTGATGAAAAACTACTGAATAAAGTAACTTATCAGCTTACAAACTAATGCAGCTGTAGTCATGTATGCTAGAAATACTTCTGAACTACAACAGATCATCAAGTCTACGAAGTGGGTTTTACAACTCAGCTTATGATCTAGTTATCACCGTCTTGGAATTTATTATATAATGCAGCTGTATGATGTATCGTAGCATTCTGTGAGAATCACTGAGCTGCATGTACTGGGTCAAAATTTGATCATAGTCTGTATGCCTTGGACGATTTCTTGACTTCTCCACACAATGATTTTTTTCAGTAAGAGTGATCTACATTTACTTATATATCAACAGGATTACTCTTCATTCCATACTTTAGCGCTTGGCAAAATGATATAGAACCACTTTCAGACTCTCGAACGTTCCACTCTCGAATAGCACGTTGGTAAAATGAACAGCTCAATCTTCCCGATCTGCTTTTTATAATTTTATTAAGAGGGTCATTTACACCCATTTATGCAGCAGTTAACAAAATATTTTAGCGCTGTGAGGAGAGGGCTGGTGACTGAAAAATTTTGGAAAGATTTTACAGCACTTGAAAACAGCTTTTGTTTAGTAAACTGCGGCTCTTACTCGTTTTTCATATCCGTGACACACTCTTCCCTGTTTCGGGATAGTAAAAACGGGCTACTTTTCTTTGAGTACTTTCGATATCCTCCATCAGTCCTGCCTAATGAGGATCCTATGTCACGCAGAAATACTCCAGAAGATGGCATAGAAGAGTAATGAACGCAGTCTCAGTAGTAGAATTGAATCGCCTTTTACTAACAGCGGATAACTCTCCAGAATTTTAAAATACTGATTTTTGTTATTTTCGGTGTATTGAAACATATACGCATCAATTGCAATGAAAGTGGGACATCATCACTGCCTTGTCACTTGTAGAGATCTGAAATATCCATTTATTTCTAATAGGGGACATCTCGAAGAGTTGTCACGTTTGACGAATAAATTTGTGGCAGGTCTTCAGTCTTGCTTAACCAATTGGTAATTTATGTCTACAGTAATATTGAGATAATAAGCTCAGTCTTAAATATCAAATAATCAGGAAAAAAACAAGGCAACAAAAGCAAGGTAGCCTCGATTCCTTTTTAGTACGCTATACTATTGTATTTTGTGTACTTTAGAGACTTTCATTGAGGTATTACAAGGAATGTTTACCCATAAAAATGCGTTTGTAAGTTTCAAAATGTTTCAAATGCCTCTGAGCACAATGGGACTTAACTTCTGAGCTCATCGGTCCCCTAGAACTTAGAACTACTTAAACCTAACTAACCTAAGGACATCACACACACCCATGCCCGAGGCAGGATTCGAACCTGCGACCGTGGCGTTTGTAAGTTTCATACTGCTATGAAAAGTATAGGCAAAATTTTCGAAAAGAATGTAGACTGATTGATTCTACATTTGATTCTATGTAGAACCACACACTTTCACGTTCAACGGTGCAAGAAATTATTTATCTCGGGAATTGTGGGTGTTTAATTCTGAGATACTTCACAAGAAACAGATGAAGGAATGTTCTACTGTTATCATGAGAACCAAAGCAAAAATGAACATAAAGAAGCGCTTGCTTTTCTATACCTCTACACTGACACATTCGTCCCCATAAATGTAAGAAAACTCCACTTGTTGGCATTACATCCGGAGGACAAAATACACTACTGGAGCCAGTTGCTCGGCCACCATTGACCAGACGTTTTCAATTGGTGAGACATCTGGAGAATTTGCTGGCCAGGGCAGCAGTCGAACATTTTCTGTATCCAGAACGGCCCGTACAGGACCTGCAACATGCAGTCGTGCATTATCCTGCTGAAACGTAGGGTTTCGCAGGGATCGAATGAAGGGTAGAGCCACGGATCGTAACACATCTGAAATATGGCATCCACTGTTCAAAGTGCCGTCAATGCGAACAAGAGGTGACGGAAATGTGTAACCAAAGGCACCCCATACCATCACGCCGGGTGATACGCCAGTATGGCGATGACGTATACACGCTTCAAATGTGCATTCATCGCGATATCGCCAAACACGGATGCGACCATCATGATGCTGAACCTGTATTCAACCGAAGAAATGACGTTTTGCCATTCGTGCTCCCATTTTCGTCGTTGAGTACACCATCGCTAGCGCTCCTCTCTGTGCTGCAGCGTCAAGGGTCACCACAGCCATGGTCTCCGAGCTGATAGTCCATGCTGCTGCAAACGTCGTTGAACTGTTCGTGCAGATCGTTGTTGTTTTGTAAACGTCCCCATATGTTGACTCTCGGATGAAGACGTGGCTGCACGATCATTTACAGCCATGCGGATAAGATGCCTGTCATCTCGACTGCTGGTGATACGAGGCCGTTGGGATCCAGCACGGCGTTCCGTATTACCCTCCTGAACCCACCGATTCCATATTGTGCTAACAGCCATTGGATCTCGACCAACACGAGCAGCAATGTCACGATACGATAAATCGCAATCGCAATAGGCTACAATCCGACCTTTATCAAAGTCGGAAACGTGATGGTACGCATTTCTCCTCCTTACACGAGGCATCACAACAAAGTTTCACCAGGCAACGCCGGTCAACTGGTGTTTTTGTTTGAGAAAACGGTTGGAAACTTTCCTCATATCAGCACGTTGTAGGGGTCGCTACCGGTGTCAACCTTGTGTGAATGCTATGAAAAGCTAATCATTTGCATATCACAGCATGTTCTTTCGTCGGTTGAATTTCGCGTCTGTAGCACGTCATCTTCGTGGTGCAGCAGTTTTAATGGCCAGTAGTCTAGCAATCATAGAATTATAAGAATGTTATTGATGTTAACAGACAGTGGCAAATATGAAAAAATCTAAATGTTACTTTTTTCTGGCACCCGACAGACTCTGGCGTCGTGAAAAGATATTTGCGAAAGGGCGAAGAATGCTATTGCAGATCAGCATGTGGCACTTATCACTAAATCCAACCGCGTTGGTTGGTTTAATTTATTTGCAGCAAAAACAAGAAATTGTGAATTTTAAGTCATGATAGATCCTTTCATGCAGAAGGTCGTCATATCACACGAAATAATGGGAAAGGCACAAGAGAAGGACAAAGTATAATTTGCTCCCCAGCAGTCTGTATTATGACTACAGGGGCAAGTAGTATATCGGAAAACTCGCAGTACATCTCTTTAAATTTTTGAAAGCCAAGTCATATTTTGCCAAGATAAACATTGGGCTTCCACAAACAGAAGCACCAAATGGAAATGCTCTCATAAGTAAGAAGAAATATCTTATCGGGAAATTACTGGAGTGTATTACAGATCTACAGTATCAAATCTATTATAACTTGCTTAAGACGTGGCCTGTCACCGAAGGGGATAAAGCTGACCGAAAAGTGACAAGAACAAATCCCTTTTTTTTAACATGTTTTGGACGTATTTTTGTATTAGCATAGGATACTTTGTGAACAAGTGCACAGACTATTTCTAACATTTTTGTGTTCATTTTTGCACGAAAAGTGAAATTTTCTGAACACTTGAGATGTATAAGGCTAATGTTAAACATATTCGGTTGTTTACTTCAAAATCATTCAGAAAGAGCAAGTTACTTGTTTATCATTAAGAGTACATTACAAAATCATTACGTAGAGAAATAACGAATTTTTCTTTGTAACTGTACGCTCAGGATGGCATATCTACTTTATACTACATTTAATGCTCTTACTGCACTGTTCTTCATCAACTGTAGGTTCTTACTTTCATCTAATTTTTAAAAAAGTCCATTAAAATATATCATTTTTTCTTTAGGAGGAAAACACGCGATGATAAAAATCACCATAAGAGCTACATATAGTTTTCAAACAGGGTAATAGTAGCCAGTCCCGTAAATAGATTGTTTCATATCGGTAAAAAGAAATTCGCCATTAAAGTACTAAATTAATGAAATGGAATATGTTTTCTTTCTCTTGAATAATTTATCAATCGAGGGTTGTCCTCTTTTAGAAATGAACGATTCAGTTGTTCCAAGAGCTACATTTTATTACAATAAAACGAAATCTTTGTTTCGCTTGCTCTGCAACATTTTCTATATGATGTGCTTCGTAACTTACGTAGATAGTAAGTGCAAAAGCTGGGAGTTTAATTGAATCGACCACCTTTCCATTTATGTGATGTATTGCGTAACCGAATTTAATGCAAATCTTTAATTACTCATGTGGAGGACCTCATATTCTTGTTGTTTGGGGTCAACTGACGTTATCTGGGCCACGTAGATATCTTGTCTACATCAGTTTTAAATTCACTTTGATTTTCTGATAACCTCGCCGGTCCGTAAGCGACAGCATCGTATGTAAACGATGTAAAATGGCTGTTAACATTGTCTCCTTCGTCGGTTACGTAGATTAACAACAGCAGAGGACCTATGAGGCTGCCACGCTTCCTTGGACAACCCGAGACATCGTTTCGGTTTCATTAGATAAGTTCTCACCAGCAGCTACAAACTATGACCTACCTGACAGGAAAACACGAAGTCAGTCGCACAACTAAGACAGTATTGCTCCATAGGCACGCAGTTTAAGTACAAGCAGCATGTGACGTATGATAACAAAAGACTTGTGGAATTCTACTAACATGAAATCAAGTAAAAACAGATTCTCAGTAGTATGACGTCTATCTTAGAACCAGAAGTTACAGTAATTTGTGGGAACGTTATGCAATTTTTCAGAGATAATAACTGAAGGTATTTCCAGGAGACATTCTTTAATGATAACAAAAGACTTGTGGAATTCTACTAACATGAAATCAAGTAAAAACAGATTCTCAGTAGTATGACGTCTATCTTAGAACCAGAAGTTACAGTAATTTATGGGAACGTTATGCAATTTTTCAGAGATAATAACTGAAGGTATTTCCAGGAGACATTCTTTATCGTAAGCTCTGTATGTTGTTAAGTAATTCATTTATCCACCATAAATACTGCTTGTTAAATATAATTGAGCCGCGTGCGGCTCGTGTTCATGCCATTTATTGCTTGGCATCTTGTCATTGCGGTTACGGCATCAAGTTACTTATTCGATTTACTGGTGTCACTAAGTTGCTAGTTTGCCTGCCCATGAGTGGCAGCAGCAGCTCTTATCGATACGAGTACTGTGGTACTGTCTTGGAGCGATCGCTAGTATTTTCGGGTGGCGTTGTGTGCTGTGGGTAGTCGCGAACGGACATGAGGTCGGTCGGGGGCGCAGCAGCGAGCAGGTCCGTGCAGCGCGAGGGCAAGCCAGGGCAAACCAGGGCAAGCCACGGCCAGGGCTGCCACTGCCGGATCGAGGAGGGGTAGCTGCAACAGCGACGAATTCGTTGCACACCGAACCCTGGACGTTTGAGTGAAGAGTTAACTGCTAATGCAACCTCGACTATTCTGAGATCTCGCCTTTGGTCGGCGGGTTGTTGCTCCCAAGGCCACTGAGCTTGGCGGCAACGAGTGAACTATTGCAGCCGTCTTTCTCTATTTGTTATTCGTCATTGAATTTAGTATTATTCTTATTAGTGACGTGCAGCCAGCGGTATTTTCTGCCTTGTGGCCGCTAATGCCCCAGATACCTCCCCTGGAGATTAGCGTACTTTTCCGGCAGTGTACCTTTCCTTGTTGTGTTTATGCTGTCTGACATGGCGTGTAATTCGACAGCCTCTTGTATTGTACTGTGCATATCTTTTTTTTTGGGTGGGTGGGGGGGGGGGGGAGGTCTACCTTGGTTCTAGCGTTTCCTTCGGCCTTGGGTGCTGTCTGTCTCTTCGCCTCTACCTAAGAATATTCCATCGTTGTACCGGTGATCGGACGTGAAGCGGATTGGTCAGTCGGTCGGCGCTTAAGCTGCCTCTAGTTTGAGTTGCCATCCTGTTACGTGAGTACTGCCTGACTCACCTTACCTTATGTTTGAGTTACCATCCCAGGCCGACCCTTGGAATACTTGCTGAGAACTGCTTGTCATAATTCCTTAGATTGTGATATTTGTAATTTGCTAATTATTGTTGATGTGGCCTTCAGCCGAGCAATAATTTCACTTCTTTGGTGATAATGCCTTCAGCAGTGTTACAGTAAGTTTTCTTTAAGCAAACTTATTTTAAAAGCAAGGGATTTATTTTAAAAGTGCTATTTCGAATCGTTTTCCTAACTTGTAATTCAGGTCTTCAGCCGCTTGTTATTTGAAATTGTGTGTGGCCTTAGGCGGGTAATAATTTAACTCCGTTTATAATAAGGCCCCAGCCGTGTCGAAGTTTGCCTTAAAACGGATTATTTATCTTAAAATGTGCTATTTGGAATTGTTCTTCTGACTTCTAATTTAGGCCTTCAGCCGTTTCTGATTTCAAGTTGTGTGTGGCCTTCAGCTGAGCATAGTTTCACCTCTTTCATAGTAAGGCCTTCAGCCCTGTTGCAACAAGCTTTTTTTTAAAGCAAACTGGTTTTAAAAGCAAGGTATTTGTTGAGATGTGTGTTATTTGAAATTGTTTTCCTGACTTCTAATTCAGGCCTTCAGCCGTTTGTTGTTTACGTTATTGTTGGTGGCCTTCGGCCCTAAAATTGTGGAATTTCTTTCTGTGATAAGGCCTTCAACCGTCATACAGTCAATTGCGTTTCTTTTTAAGAGATTGTTTTAAAATTTAAATTTCTTTAAATAAATAGGTATTTGCTGTGCATCCTGCGAAACCAGCTCTCAACAATGTTGGCTGCATTTTATACGCTGATAAAATATGATGCATATAGAAGCATCCATGTTGTATCGACTGGGTAGTCGACAGCACTCATTACTTAGTACGAATTAAAAGGAAGTTTTGTTTAGCAATAAACATATTTCCTGAATCTGTGCCTTTTAGAAGTCAATAGATCGTTTCCCTCGAAGTAATTATGGTTTAGGAACTCAGTATAGGTTCCGAAATCCCAGAACAGATTTTATTAAAATTCTGCCAATATGAATGCTTCTAAATGCATTACATTTTATCAGTGCACACAATGCAGCCAACATTATATTTAACAAGTAGTATTTTTGGTGGTTAAATACATAATTTAACAACATGCAGAGCTCACGATGCAGCAAGTCTCCTGGAAATATTCTCAAATATTATCTCGGAAAAACTGCGTAACGTTTCCATAAATTACTGTATTTTCTCCTTCGAGGACAGTCGTGATACTACCGAGAATTTATGTATAACTTTCTACATGTAGTGACTTGCTGGTTATGTTGAAATCCACACGAAAAAAATTAAAATCACGATCTCAAGTTGAGTTGCACGGAACTGTATAATTACCGTACCGTTAGATGCACTTACTTTCCACTCTGTTTACTTTTGTTCCAATTTCCAGGTTTATAATTGTATCACAAACCGTAGTTAACTTATATAGCACACAAAAAAATCCGTCATTTTGCGGAGTGGCATCTTTGTTTACATCGGAAAATTGTGTCTATGGTGAAAGTTACATTATTTACAGGTCCTGAAAATACTGTTTCTAGTTTCATCTTCCGTATTAAAACTGCACTGCCTTAGCATGAAAGTAGTGAATGCTATATACGGTTAATTAATGAATGCAGTAGTGAATGGTTATTTAAACTATATTGAATTTTACACAATTAACATGATATAATTTGCACAAAAGAATTAATATTACATATTTTACTCACTGTTGAGGTGTCATTTACAAAGAATAAACGCAAAACAACAAGCTTACATGATGTACAACTACTATACGCACTGGATGGGTTCACAATGGATATGAGAAAAGAAAGGTAGAGGGTCTTTTGTTTATCACTGGTATAGTGTTTATACTTTGTGTTTGGTTGAATAAGTAAATAACGGAAATTTTAGAAAATATTTGTTGGTTTTGGATCTCCGTGAAGTACTGCAAAGGGGAAGGTGACCATGAGAGAAAGACTGAACAACCTACGAAAGAATGAAGTTCTGCGAAGCTGGACATGGAATGTCACAAGTTTGAACGTGGTATGGAAGCTAGAAAATATGAAAAGGGAGATGCTAAGGCTCATATAGATCTAGTGGGGGCTCAGTGAAGTGCAGTGGAAAGAAGAACAGGATTTCTGGTCGGATGAGTACAGCGTAATGTCGACAACAGCAGCAAACTGTATAACGGGAGTAGGATTCGTTATGAATTGGAAAGTAGGTCAGAAAGTGAGTGGAAAGGTTGTTCTCATCAGAATCGACAGCAAACCAACACCGACAACGGTAGTTCAGGTATACATGCGGACGTCTCAAGCTGAAGGTGAAGAGACAGAGAAAATGTATGAAGATATAGGACGGGTAGTTCAGTACGTTAAGCGAGATGAAAATCTAATAATCATGTGTCACTGGAAAGCGGTAGTAGGGGAACGAGTAGAAGAAAGGGTTACAGGAGAATATGGGCTTGGTAGTAAGAATGAGAGACGAGGAGGATTAACTGAGTTCTACCAGATATTTCAGTTAGTAATAGAGAATAATCTGTTCAAGACTCACATGAGGAGGAGGTATACTTTAAAATGGCAGGGAGGTACGGATAGGTTTCAGTTAGATCACATCATGGTCCGGCAGAGATTCCGAAATCAAATACTGGACTGTAAGGCTTATCCAGGAGCAGATACAGACACATAACAATGCAGAAAATGATGAAGAGTAGGCTGACAATTCAGAGATTAGTCAGGAAGAATCAGTGGGTAATGAAGTGGGATACGGTGGTACTAGAGACAAGCTTGAAGTTCTCTGAGGCTATATATACTGCGATAATCATTCAGTAGGAACATCAGTTGAGGAGGAATGGATGTTCCTAAAAAGGGTAATAACAGAAGTTGGAAAGAAAAACATAGGTACAAGGAATGTAATTCTGAACAAACCACGAGTAATGGCAGAAGTGTTCCGTTGATTGACGAAAAGAGGAAGAAGAAAAATGTTCCGAGAAATTCAGATACACTGAAATAAAAGTCACTTAGGAATGGAATAAATGGGAAGTGCAGGGAATCTAAGGCGAAATGGATGCATGAAGAAGTGAAGAAATTGGAAAATAAATGATTGATCGGAGGACTGTCTCAGTAGACAGAAAATTCAGAACAACCTTCGGTGAAATTAAATGAATGGACGGAAACATTAAGAATGAAATGGGAATTTCAGTGTTAAATCGACAGGAGAGAGCGGATGGATGGAAATAGTACATTGAGGACCTCTGTGATTGGGAAGGCTTGTCTGATGACGTGGGAGAAGAAGAAACAGGAGTCGATATTTAGGAGATAGAGGATCCAGTATTAGAATCAGAATTTAAAAGAGTTTTGAAAGACTTATGATCAAATAAGGACAAGGGGGTAGATAACATTTCATAAAATTACTATAATAATCGGGGAAGTGGCAACAAAACAATTATTCGAACTATTCGTGGTGGTGTATAGAACGAATGTAAGAGACTGGAGATATACCATCACACTTTCAGAAGAACATCATCCATACAAATTCCAAGACCGCAAGAGCCGATAAGTGCGAGAATCATCGCACAATCAACTTAAGGCACATCCATCCAAGTTTCTGGCAAGGATAACAAACAGAAGACTGAAAAAGAAAATTAGAGATCTGTTAGATGACGATCAGTTTGACTTTAAGGAAGGTAAAGGCACCAGAGAAGCAGTTCTGGCGTTGCGGTTGATGATAGAAGGAAGACAGAACTAAAATTAAGACACGCTCATAGGATTTGCTGACCTAAAGAGGGCGTTCGACAATGTAAAATGCTGCAAGATGTTCGAAATTTTTAGAAAAATTGGAGTATGCCGTGGGGAGAGACAGGTAACAACCAATTTGTAGAAGAACCCACAGGGAACGATATGACAGAAAGAACGAAATGCTCTCATTATCAAGAGAGTAAGAGATTGACACAGTCTTTCGCTCTTGTTTTTCAGTAAATACGTCGAAGAAGCAGTGACAGAAATGAAAGGAAGGTTCAAGGATTGTACTAAAATTGAAGGTGAAAGGATATCGAAGATAAGATTCGATGATAACATTGCTATTCCCAATGAAAACGAAGAAGACTTAAAAGATCAATTGAATGGAATGAACAGTCTAAGGAGTACAGAATATGATTAGCAGTAAATCGAAAAACGACGAAAGTAATGAGAAGTGGCAGAAACGAGAGCAGCGAGAAACTTCACATCACGATTGGTTATCACGAAGTAGCTGAAGTTAAAGAACTCTTCTGCGTAGGCCGCAAAACAACCCTTCACTGACGGAACGAGGAGGATACAGAAGCAGACTAGCACTGGCAAAATGGACGTCTACTAATATCAAACGTGGGCCTTGAGGACGAAATTTCAGAGAATGTACGTTTGGAGCACAGCGTTGTATGGTACTGAAACATGGACTGTGTGAATACCGGAACAGACGCGAATCGAAGCACTTGAGATTCAGTGCTCCAGTAGAATGTGGAAAATAAGGTGGACTGATATGCTAATAAACGAGGAGGTTCTCCGCAGAATCGCCGACGAAAGCAATATATGGAAAAAACTGACAACAGGAGGGTGTACAATGATAGGACATCAACTACGACATCAGGGAATCACTTCCATGGTAATAGAGGGAGTTGTAGACGGTAAAAATCGTAGAGGACTTCAAAGATTGGAATACGAGTGCATCCACCAAATAATTGAGGACGTAGGTTGTAAGTGCTATTCTGAGATGTAAAGATTGGCACAGGAGAGAAATTCGTGGCGGTCTGCAACGAAACGCTATTCCCTGATGTCGTACTAGATTTTCTATTGGCCTTTCCCTTCTTCTTGACAGTGTTTTTCGTATGTTAGTTTCCACCCTGATTTTGCTCAGAGCCTCCTCATTCCTTACCTTACAAATCCATCTAATTTTCACCATTCGTCTGTAGCACCATATACCAAATGCTCCGGTTCTTTTCTGTTCCGGTTTCCCCACAGTACATGTTTCATTACTGTACAATGCTGTGCCCCAAATGTACATTCTCAGAGATTTCATCCTCCAATTGAGGCCAATGTTTGATACTAATACATTTCTCTTGGCCAGTAATGTCCTCTTTGTCTTCTTTTTATGGCCTCCTTGTTCTGTACATCATGAGTTATTTCGCTGCCTAACTAGCAGAATTCATTACTTTTAAATACTTCGAGACCATCAATATTGATGTTAAGTTTCTCGTAGTTCCCATTTTTGCCGATTCTCATTACTTTCAGCTTTCTTCGATTTACTCTCAGTCCATATTCTGTAATCATTACACTGTTCATTCCATGCGTAAGATACTGTAATTCTTCTTCGCTTTCACTGAGGATAACAAGTCATCATCGATTCGTATCATCGATATCTTTTCATCTTAAATTTAATATACTCTTCAACCAACATTCCTGCCTTACGCCCTTTCTAATCCGAGAACTTCGTTCTTGGTTTTCCATGATTATTACTCCATTTTCGCTGTTGTATAGCTTAAATCTATTTTTCTCAGAATTTCGAATATCTATCACCATTTCACATTGTCGAACGCTTTTCCCAGGTAGACAACTCCTATGAAGATGTCTTGATTTTGCTTTTGTCTTGCTTCCATTACCAACCGCAACGTCAGAATTGCTTTCTTGCTGCCTTTCCTAAAGCCAAACTGATCTCGTCATTATTCCTTTCTCTCCTTCTGTACATTTTTCTTGTTAGCAACTTCGATGCGGGAGATGTTAAGCTGGTTGAGCGGTAATTCTCGCACTTGTCAGCTTTTGCAGTTTCGGAACTGCGTGGGTGTTAGTTCTCCGATAGTCTGATGGTACATCGTCAGTCTCACACATTCTACACACTAAAGTGAACAGTCATTTTGTTGCCAATTCCCCAATGATTTTAGAAATTCTAATGAAATATCTATCCTTTCTGCATTATTTGTTTTTAATACTCGATCTCCTATCTTTTCTATATCAACTCCTGTTCCATCATCTATCTTCTATCACATCAGACAAGTCTTCCCCCTGATAGAGGCCTTCAGTATACTCTTCCCACATATCCGCTCTCATCTCTGCTTTTAACAGCGGAATTCCCATTGCTCTTTTAATGTCACCACCATTGCTTTTAATTTTCAAATGCTTTGAATTTCGTATACGTTGAGTCAATCTTTCCGACAGTCACTTCTTTTCCGGTTTCTTCACACTTTCAATATAGGCATTTCGCCCTACCTTCCCTGCAGTTCTTGTTTATTTCTTTCGTAAGCGATTTGTATTTCTGTGTTCCTGAGTTCCCACGAAAATGTTTTTACTGCCCTCTTTCATAGATCGGCTGAAGTATTTCTTGTGTTACCCATGACTTCTTCGCAGTTACCTTCTTTGTACCAATGTTTTTCCTTCCAACTTCTGCTATTGCCATTTTTAGTGTTGTACGTTCCTCTTCAACTGAAGTGGCTACTGAGCTAATCCTTATCTTTGTATCTATAGCCTTAGAAAACTTCCAGCGTATCTCATCATTTCTTAGTACTTCCGTAATCTACTTCTTTGCTCATTGATTCTTTCTAACTTAACACTTAAACTTCAGCTTACTCTTTACTATCACTAAATTGTGTCTATATCATCTCCTGCGTTTCCCTTACAATGCAAAATCTAATTTCGGGATCTCTGCCTGGGCATGATGTAATCTAACTGAAATCTTCCCGCATTTACCGACCTGTTCCAAGTGTACCTCCTCCTCCTATGATTCTTGAAAAGAGTATTCGCTATCACTAGCTGAAATGTATTGCAGAACTCAATTAGTCTTCTCCTCTCTCATTCCTAGTACCAAACATATATTTTCCCCTTTTTTCTATTCCTTCCCCTAGAACCGTATTTCAGTGCCCCATGATTATTAGGTTTTCATCTCCCTTTACGTACTGAATTATCCGTTTAATATCCTCATATACTTTCCCCATCCCTTCATCTTCAGCTTGCGACGTCGACATATATACCTGATCCATCGTTTTCGTTGCTGGTTTGCTGTCGATTCTAATGAGAACAACCTAACGAGTGAACGGTTCTCAGTAATACAATGTATGCCCTACTTTCCTGTTCATGACGAATTCTACTCCCGTTACACCATTTTCTGCTGCTGTTAGTATTACCCCAAACTCATCTGAAGAAATCCTTGCCTTCTTTCCATTTCACTTCACTGACCCCTTCTACATCTAGGTTGAGCCTTAGCATTTCCCTTTTCAGATTTCCTGGCTTCGCTACCTCGTTCACACATCTGACGTTTCACGCCACGACTCGTAAAACGTTATCATTTTGTTCGTTTTTCAATTTTTTTCCCATGGTCAGCTCTCCTTAGGCAGTTCCCTCCCGGAGATCTAAATGGGAGACTATTCCGGAATCTTTTAATCTGTAAGGTAGCTTAACTGCTGAGGACTACGCGCCCATTCTGGTTGGTCAGGTCAATCCCATTGTACAATGTTAGTTCCCCACTGGTGATACTGTGTTCCGAGACGGCAGGCCTACTGTTTAGACAGCTCGCATTGTCAATGATTGGTTTTGTGAGTTCAAGGGTGAGCTGTCTCTCCTAATCATGACACTCACTGGATCGCAGTATTATTCAGCCTGTGTGGTTTAGTTTGGAGAGAAGGATGTGCAATCGCTATCCACCCCTACCATTGTTACTCATAATTTTGCAAGAAGAATGGTACACAAATCCCTTGAAAATCATGCAGGACCTGTGTTTTCGTTTCCAAGACGACTGGAAGCTGTTTTGAATGCCATGGTTTCCCAATACTGTATAGTAATGACTTTTTGGTGTTTTATCATTCTTTTATAAACCCCGTAAGTTGCTTAAAAATGAGGTAATCGAGAAGTGCGCTAAAAACAAGGAAAAATCTCAGCAGAAAAAGTGCGAAGAAATAGAGAATATGTGGTCGTTTGAGAGAATGAATCTTTGGAGAAATGAAAACAACGTTCAGCGAAATCAGAAACAATAGTGTCAACATGAAGAGTGGTGGAGGAATTATGCCACTAAACGTAGAGTAGAGAGCAGATAGAAGGATGAGCGTACACAGAAGGCATTACCGAGGGGGAGAAACTTCTAATGACATGATATGAGAACTGATAGTCGACTGGGAAGGCACTGGGTATACAGTATTTCAGAGTTGTACACAGCTCTGGAAAACTTGCGATCAGATAATGTGAAAGATATAGATAACTTCCTTCAATATTTCTTAAATCATTGTCGTGAAAAAGCGAATAGAGAACTATTTAAATTTAAGCGTAAACTCTATGAAACTTGACAGACATTCAGGAAACATTACCCACACAACTCCGAAGATACGAAGGCAGGTAAGTTCTGAACCAGCGCACAATCCGCTTAACAGTTCACGTATCCATGTTGCTGCTAAGAATATGTTAAGAGGAATGAGAAAGAAAACAAAGGATCTCTTTGCTGTCGATCAGTTTGTATTACGCGAAGAGACCAGAGAGGTAGTTCTGTCTTTACGGTCGTGTTAAACGCATGACTCAGTAAAAAGCGAGACACCTTCATACGATCTATCTAGCTAGGAGTTCGAAAAAGTAAATTGGATGTTCGAAATTATCATGAAATACGTGTAGCCCTTAAAGGGAGTGAAGGACGAAGTGCTTTGAAGATAGGATTTGAATAAGGAATGCATACCTTCTCTCTTACTGTTCAGTCTGTATATCGAAGAATCAGTTACGTAAATTAAGGATATATTCGCGTGTGGGACTGAAATTCAGATTGAATGATAAGATTTGCTGATTGCCATTGTTAGTTAAAGTTAGGAAGAATCGCAGGACTAGTTGAATTGAATGAACCGTCTACGGAGCACAGAATATGAATTTAGAGTGAACCGAAAAAAAAAGCGAAAGCATAAATGACATTATCGGGAAATTTGCCAGCAGACTTAGACACCAATAAGCAGACGAAGTGCAGAAATTCTGCTACGCTGGAAGATGATAATCATATGACGGACAAGTCACTGAACAAAGGGCAAACCAGGGCTAAAAGGAGAGTAGTTGTATCTGAAGCATTAATTTGAGGAAGAGATTTCTGGGACTATTTTTTGTATCACAAAGCACTCTATGGAAGTGAATCACAGAATGCTAGGAAACTGAAAAAGAAGAGATGTCGTAGCATAGAAGAATGTTGAGAACTATGTGGCCATAAAATAATCAATGAAAAGGTTATCTGCAAAATCGTCGAGGAAAGAATATACGAGTACGAGTATGTAAAAAAAAATGACAGTATAATAGGATATATGTTAAGACATCATAGAACGACTCCTATGTCAGTAGTGAGAGTTTAGATGGCAAGAAGGACACTGGAATATCTATTTAACAAATAACGAAGGACGTTGGGTGTAACTTCTTCATCGGACATACTTGGTGTCCATCGACGTCCAGCGGCTGGACAGAGAGATGGAGACACAAAAAATGGTTCAAATGGCTCTGAGCACTATGAGACTTAACTGCTGTGGTCATCAGTCCGCTAGAACTTAGAACTAACCTAAAGACATCACACACATCCATGCCCGAGGCGGGATTCGAACCTGCAACCGTAGCGGTCGCGCGGTTCCAGACTGTAGCGCCTAGAACCGCTCGGCCACACCGGCCGGCTGGAGACACAAAAGTCACAACAAATTAGTGTGCCTATGAATAGAAGGCATTTAAAAAAGCATCCAACCATCACGGACAGGATAAATTCTGGTCCTGGAATGTATTGATGACAATTTTATGCCATTCCTCCAGCTAAATAACGGAACGCTCAGGTAACGATGATGAAGGTTGCTAGCGATCATGCACCATTCTCTCAAAGGTTCAATAATACTGAGATCTGGCGACTGTGGCAGCCATAGAAGGTACCAAAATTCATCCTTGCGCTCAAAAAACCAGTCTTGGACCATGCGAATTGTGTGAAAAAGTGCCCTGTCGCCCCGGAGTTCAGAATCACCATTAGGAAACAAGTACATCGCATGAATCTGATGAGCCAAAATGATCACATAATCCTTGAGAGTAATGCGCTTTTGTAGAGTAACCATGGAGACCATGGAAAACCAAGATACACCTGCCCTAAAAATCACCGAACCCTCACTCTCTTTCGACCAAACGACATGTTAAAATGTTCAAATGTGTGTAAATTCCTAAGGGACCAAACTGCTGAGGTCATCCGTCCCTAGACTTACACACTACTTAAACTAACTTAAGTTAACTTATGCTAAGAGCAAAACACACACCCATGCCCCATGCTCCATAGTCCACGTTTTATGGCTTCGGCTCCATGTTTTCCTGTTACGGGAAATTGAAACACTAATGAGTGGGTTTTTGAATTTCACCTCCTACTTCAGTGCCCTGCTTATGGAGTTCCATTTGTTTCATTTTGGTGCCGACAATGTTCTCGAGTGCGACATTCGATTTTTCAGTGACGTTAGGAGCTATTGTCTTATTTTCCATCACAGTCCTCTTCAATGACCATCCGTAACGATCATTTCTTTCCCAATTTCACTACAGTACTCCTAGAATATAAGATACATACCATGACAGTCGTTTGACTCTAGCCCCAGCAATGGCTTAGAAATATGTAAAATTAATAGTTTATATCATGATGTGTTCAATAGTATTGTAACAGGTGCTCAGTTTGTAATGTATTTCATCAACCTACATCTGTAATACGATAACAAGATGTGCAGAAGACATGTTAACATCTGACACCACATAGATCGGCAAATCGATAGTCAAATCGAAACCAGCTGTATTTAGACCGCCGTTTTGTCCACTGCACTACAGAACTGGCTGTGTTCGTGTTTCCAAGTTACTGCTATGTTAGTGACAATTTGTGAACAGTGACCGAGAGAGTCACGGAAATGGAAACACCGCAACGCATCACAACGAGACTGCCACGCAAGAAGAACAAAGTGAGTGACCGTTAGAAAACATTTTCGTGGAAATATCAGTCCAGCTTTCAAAGTGACATCACCTCTTACTAAGTTTTCTGCTCTTCCACAGGATGACCACAGCATTTATGAAAAGACTATGTAACATCAGTAGAACCTTACTGCAAAGTTGTTTTTGTAATGCCATTTAGCCTTAAGATGAGGTATGACCCTCGAAACATGTCGCTAAATAAATAAGTAATACAATAGTTGACAAAGTTTGTGACTGGTAGCGGTAATTAAAAAAAAAAACTTTACATATATCTTGAGACAGTCACTGTCGAAAAATAGTCAAATGGCTTCAGATTCAGCACACTTTCATCCACGTTGTGACTTATCGCATGACGTTTTTCCGCTTTCCCAGCATATGGAATAAATCGTCGATACGGTGCCTCATGAAACACTAAACTCTTCGGCTCCCTCGGTCTCGGAAGCACCCGCCAAACGAAAAAAAAATGGCTCTGAACACAGTGGGACTTAACATCTGTCATCAGTCCCCGAGAACTCAGAACTACTTAAACCTAACTAACCTAAGGACATCACACACATCCATGCCCGAGGCAGGATTCGAACCTGCGACCACAGCGTTCACGCGGTTCCAGACTGAAGCACTTAGAGCAGCTCGGCAACAGTGGTCGGCCACCCACCAACCGAAAACCAGCATTTTGCCCACATTTCAATTTACTTAGTCCCGACATACTGCCCTAACGTTTATACAGAACTCTGTTCTGCCTACGCCAAACTAATGCAACATACGCGCATTGTGGACATTGCACACCTGCCGTTCGTGTTCAAAGACCACAGGGCAACCTACAGTCTTGGCTAGAATCTGCATTTATGTTCGAGCATCCTTTCCTCGCAGATTGCTTTTGTTCTGCCACTGTACAGTGCTTATATTGCTTAGAGGAAAGATGAGACGTTTCTTCGGACATACATGCCTGTCCGAAGGAGCAGACGCTGCATCGATTACAGCCGTTATGAAATAAATAAATGAAATGAATCTGTAGTTATAAATATGAAAGACCTCCCTCTCTGTAAGGGAATGACGACAGTGAAAATCTATGCCTGACGGGGACGCGAACCCGGATTTTCTGCTTCATGAGAGTGGTTGCCTTGACCGCTGTAGCTATCCACGCACGACCGACGTCCCGACACTAAATTCCGTATGTCATCGTTCCTGCGTCGCAGCCTATACTCTTGTAAACATTATGTAATTCTCCTAAGGAGGACGATATTTTAATTGAAATTTAGTGCCTGGTATCGGCGGATAATTACTATATTACAGTACCTGTGTTGTTTAGAAAAACAAAACAATGACAACGTATACAGCTGATGCTAGTTTCTATTCGCTACTGCAAATACATTTCATGTACGTAAAGTATATTATGCCAACATTATGAATCGTTATCAAGTGTGTGTCGACCATCATTTTTTTAATGAGAATATTACCAACTAAGCTGGAGCGTCGCTCAATAACGATGCATGGCTATAAAAGAATATATTTTGACGTTGCACAGTGTATGATATTCACCACTTTTACGTGATGAGAAAAAAATAATCGCTGCCAAATCGGAACGACATAAACGCAGTTGTGTGAAGTGACTAGAATAAAAATTCGTTATAATGGCTAGTACCTGCACAGTAAACAATGACGCGCTCTGAGAGAAGAGTTATCTTATTTGGATATCAGAACAATTAGCACACTAACTACATGGGGTTTTTAATTTTTTCCGATTCGTCTCAGTATACCTTCACACTTCTAACCACCACAACTTAATCGATGTTAAGGAATGAACTCGTATTGTGCGTTCAGGAAGCTGTTGCGTGGTCCAAGAAAAAATAACCTGTGTCAGAGGAATACGTGGGAAGGTGAGTGATTGGTGTAACTCCACTGCAGTAACCACTATATGGTAATTGCCGGCTCAGAATCTGCTAAAAAATGCCGCAGTAAGCATTTCTGCGGAACCAGAATGTGGGAACTACGCTCTTGCTCATTTTATGTTTGGCAGTAAAGTCGTACACCGCAAGGGGGGTCACGAACACATTTCACCAGCACGGGCGCGATTGCAATGCTAATAGAACCGGAACGCCATCCCTGCCCAGCCCGGGGCCCGTGGGGATGCAAGCGGGGGTGGAAGAGGGGGATGTGGAGAGGCGGTAGGGGGTGGCATGAATCTCGCCGTGGCGGTAGCTGTCACAATAACTGCTGCCGTGAATCATCAGCACCGCCGGCCACACACACGCACCGGCTCTTCCCACGGAACTCTGTTGTCATCGCACAACTACGCTCCTCTACCCAATAACGTGCGACTGAGTCCTCTGAAAATTACCTGTCTTTCCAGTTCTAGTAGTCGGCGGCGAATAGGCGTTCAAAACTGCCATTGCCAAAAGGTGCGCCTCTGGGCGACATTTCCTTTGTGTTTTCGTAGTTTTTCAAACCAAAACTGGTCTCCGTAGAATGTTTGCCTGGCATAACTCATCGATGGTATATTCTCTGGGACAGTTAGGTCGGCTCAGATATTCTGATAATGACCACAGGCACATCTACTTGTTTGTAGGAATCTACCGCCGCATTTTTCTCAATAATTTTCACAACTTTAATTCGAATGTTGTTATCCTGTGTTAAACAGGAATAAATGCTAAGTCTGTTAACTAATCTGAAACAAACATGCGATACGATTATAAATGTATAGATACCAACCCACTGTAGCTACAGAGGAACCCGTCATTATTATGTGCTGTGGGCTGCCTGATCAAAAACGAGAAGCACCCGCACAAATGACATGGTTGGAGGTCGGAGTAACTTCGCATATGTATGCACCATCCTCGGTTGCGTAAATAATTAGTATGATTGTTTGGCATGGTGCAAATGGAGGTACGCGACCTGTTGTACACTGAAGAAAGTCGTGGGTTACTGGCTAATATCGTATCGGACCTCCTTTTGCCCGGTGAGTTTAGCAACTCGACGTGGCGTGGACTCAATAAGTCGTTCGTATCACCTGCGGGAATTATGAGCCATGCTGCTCCTACAGCTGTCCATAATGACGAGAGTGTTCCCGGTGTCGGATTTTGTGCACGAACTGACCCCTCGATTACGTCCCGCATATCTTCGATGGGGTTCATGCCGTGCGATGATATGGGCAAATCATTCGCTCGAACTGTCTACAATGTTCTTCAAACCAATCGCGAACAATTGGGGCCCGGTGACATGGCGCATCCTTCTTTGCTTGGCAACGCGAGGTCCATTAATGGCTGCGTATGGTTTGAGTTGGTTCACTTGGATCAGATGACTCAGTCCATTTAAAGTAAACACACCATTACGGAGCCACTACCAGCTTGTATAGTGTCTTGTTGACAAATTGGGTCCATGATTTCGTCGGGTCAGCGCCCTGCTGCCGTCAGCTCTTACCAATTGAAATCGGGGCTCATTTGATCAGCCCACGGCTTTCCTGTCGTCTAAGGTATAATGGATATGGTCACGAGCCCTGGACAGTGCTTCAGGCGATGGCATAGTGTTACCAAAGGTACTTGCGTCTGTCGTCTGCTGCCATAGCCCATTAACGCTAAATTTCGCCGCACTATCCTACTGGATACATTCGTCGTACGTCCCACATTGATTTCACGCAGTGTTGCTTGTCTGTTATCATTGAAAACTCCAAAAAAAAAAAAAACGCCGATGCTATTGGTCATTAAGTGAAGGCCGTCAGCCATTGCGTTGTCCGTAGCGAGAGGTAATGCATGAAATTTGGTATTCACGACGCACGCTGACAATGTCCATTGACTATTGAATTTCCTAACGTTTTCTGTAATGTAATTTCACATGCGTCTAATTCCAACAAGCATTCCGCATTGAAACGCTGTTAATTCTCCTCGTATGTCCATAATGTTAACGGAAACCGTTTGAGATGAATCAATCGAGTACAAATGACAGGTCTACCAACTCACTGCACTGTTATGCTTTGTGTACTCGATGCTGCCGTTATCGGTAT
The DNA here is from genome assembly GCF_021461395.2 of Schistocerca americana. NCBI lineage: Eukaryota > Metazoa > Arthropoda > Insecta > Orthoptera > Acrididae > Schistocerca > Schistocerca americana. The sequence goes on along the minus strand of NC_060125.1, from coordinate 264,110,681 downwards.
ATGCGTATTTCACTGTCCCATGGCTTCTTTCACCTCAGTGTATTGAAGTTGTGGACTTGGAAAAATCCTCATAAATCACGATCAGTTCACAACCGACGACCCTGCTGAACCACATTATGGCGCTGTGTACCTCCGTTTGGCAGTCGTACAATAATCAATGTATTCTGTTTTGCTCTGAAGACGGCTTGTGTGTCAGACGTTGACTGAACACTGCGAAGAACATCGTAGTTGCACTCTGTAATACTAAATTTATTTTGTTAGGGAACTGAGTCATAAATTAAAGTAAGAAAAACTTTGCTGTCCGATTTTCTGTACGTCCTCCTGACTAGAGCGAGACGAAAGTTACATATCATCATTATCCCACTACAGAAACACTCTGTGGTTAGGTTAATTTTTATACAATGCTCTTCCAACTGTAATTACTGGTGACCATCTAATGACAGTGACCCTTGGTTTCATGGACACTAGAGGCACAGATATCAATTTCCAAGGAGTAGTTGGCGGTTATGTCCAGGAGATAATGGCAACCTTAACAGATCTGGAGAGTTCCCTATCAACTCTTTTGTGAGACGGACATAGATTTCTTTGGGAACAGCCCTCCTGAGTGGCAACAGAAAGTAGTGGCGACACTGAAGATTTGCTGTTTTCTTTCTGCTACAATATATTTAAGTATTGGGAGCTTAAACTATTTGTGGCTGTTCGCTAAGAGTGGGCAGTAGTTGTTCCAGTGCATCACAGCTAACAGCTACACGAGACATGTTTAACAGTCGATATTAGGCATTCACACCTGCGTGTGAATATCGAGTGGAGTGAAAATAGTGAAAATAACGTATCTATTAAGTATATCTAACATGTCCGCTTTTGTACCTACAAAAAAGCACTTGCTTTCTCTCAAGAAATTTGCTATGGAAAGTCATCAGTTGTCAGTGGAAGCACTTGGAGATCATGCCCTGCTAGGAACAGCGTGAAGAGATTGGTTTCGATGACTCAGAGACAATGATTTTGATGTGAATGACAAAGTGCGTCCTGGTCGGTGTGTTGTACCATGAGCTGCTGCGACTTGGTCAAGTGGTGGATGTTGAAGAATGCGAAGCATAAGTATTCAGTTTTAATCGCGCAGTTAAACTCCCGCAGTAAGCTCAGAGACATGACAAAGTCATTCTGCTTCATGGCAGCAACGACACGTTCCAAACCGAATGAAGGAAACGTTGAAGGGACTTCTATGGGATGTTTTACCCAACGCAACATATTCATCAGGCATCGCCCATTCCGATTGCCATTTGTTTCGGTCCATTCAGCATAGCCTTTCTAAAAAACACTTCACATCTTTTAAAGACCACGAAAAACTGGCTCCATCAGTGTATCACCTGAAAAAAGCTTAGTTACTTTTATTGCGGAATCTAATTTACCTGAAGGGGCGAGGAAAAGGCTGTAGCTGCTGAAGGGCACTACTTTGAGTATACAGTTTTACACCTTCTTCTCCTTCTTCCCCTCCTCCTCCTTCTTCTTCCTCTTCACTTCAAAGAGTACCATATAGCGTGTTCCGTCTTCACAAAAGTCACTTTTTCCTCGGTCTCCATGTGTCTCTAAGTCCTACACGTCTGTAATCCATTACATGTCTGACTACTCTCTCCATTCCCATTCGTTCAATACGCTTCTTCCATTTAGTTATTTCACTTTCTGTTCTTTCATTCACGCAGAATACATTAATCTTTCCAAATTATTTTATCTCGCAGATTACTTCCTTTTGCTTTCCTTAAAAGTTTCATATTGGCTGACCGCGTCCTTTTTCGGTTTTTCTTAGTTATTGTCCATGTTTCAGTTCTGTATGTGAGCGTAGGTGTTGTCAATAATTGGTAGAGTTTTGTTTTAATGTCTCTCTTGGTTGTATTAGATAATGTTCTATATCTAGTGTCACACATCAGTTGAAACTTATTTAATTTAATGGAGATGTCATTACCATATTCATACCTTCTTTTATATCCTAATACCGTTATTTTAGAACGTACTGGGTATTTTCCTTTAAAAGTCATGACTTTGGTTTTGTTTTCTGATATTTTCGTCAAAGAGCCTACCTGCTGAATCCCAATCATACAGAGCAAACTGTAAATTATCCTTCGTTTCTTTCGTCCGTATCTCTTGGTCTAGTGGGTAGTTTTGCTGCCTCTGGATCACGTGGTCCCGGGTTCGATTCCCGGCTAGGTTGGGTGTTTTCGCTGTCCGGGGACTGGGTGTTTGTGTTGTTCTCATCATTTCATCATTACCATCGTCATTCGTGACAATTGCTAGATTGAACGGAGTTAAACATTGGACTGTCTAAAAATTGGGACATTGTACGTGCGCAGATGACCGCGCAGTTGAGCGCCCCACAAACCAAACATCATCATCCTCCGTTTCTTGTAAAGGTATTTGATCATTAGCACGTAGTACATATTTAAATCTGTGTTCCCAGGAGTTAATTTTCTTCCACCTCCAAGATGGTGCACCCCGGGCAACGTCCTTCAATAAAAGGACGGCGAAAAGCGTATACAAACGACGACCGTACTGGATCAGCGATCTCTCACGGTCCTCGCCAGCAGCAGCGAAAACAAAACAAAATGTCATCTTTAAACGCCACCTGACAAGGCACTTTAGCCCCAAATTAAATATCTTGCAAATCAATGTAGAAGAAATCTCCAGAGACAAAAGCAAATACCTAAGCAGACTGGCAACTGATAATACCATCGACATAATAGCTCTTCATGAATCTCACCAGCCACAAGAAGCAAGAATTAATATTACAGGATGTAAGGTGATAGTAGACATAGCATCTACTAACCATGGGTCAACTGTATACATCAGGAACGCTCTCAGTCACTATAGAATAATTAAAGAAGAACAGCAACAAGACGTTGAAACAATAGCCATCGAAGTTAACGGCGTAACTATCATGACTATTTATAAACCTCCCAAAACAGCCTTGGTAAATTCTGTATTTCCCACCTTCCCTCATCCTGATACATACATAGGGGATTTCACACTAATTGGGGCTACAGCAACACTGATAAAAACGGTGAAAAACTAGTAAAAGGAGATCTATATGTGAGCTACGATGCCAAGAACCTAAAAACTTTCTGATTAGTAAGATCAGTAAGATGGAACACAAACACCAACCCAGAATTGTGTATGTTCAGCAAGTACAGTAATAACACCCCTCTACCACATACAAAGAAAGTATTAAAGAACTTTCCCAACAGTCACCACAGGATTATGCACGTAACCGTGGGTATAGAATTCCCCCTAGTAAATTCCATCAGGAAGCCACGATGGAACTTTGATAAAGCAAATTGGCCGCAATATACCAAAGAAATCCATGGATCAAACCTAAGTAGAAAACTGTAAACGATTTATCGGGATGATAATCAGTGCTGCCAAGAGAAACATATCCCGAGGCTATATACCTTGCTGGGACGAAGTCACTGAAAGACTATACGAAGAGCACAGCGAGAGCAGTGATAACGAAAAGGGAAAACAAATACTAGAATCATTAAACCAAAAACGCAAACAAAGATGGAAATCGTTAACATCAGAGCTGAACTTTGCCTACTCCAGCAGAAAGGCATGGTCACTACTAAGGAAATTGGGCTCTGCTTCTTGTAAAACCATTAGTGAAACAATCTTACGGGCCTCACAGATAGAACAGCACATTAAACAACGAGCTGAAACTGTTCCTCTGGACCGAACAGCTACAGCTGAAGTAAAGAAAGAGTTAGAGGAAATAGCCAAAAATCTGCAACCTCACTCCTATTACTCGAACACCTTCACAGAGTTAGAAATAAAAGAAGCCATTAGGAGCCTCAAAAATAGGAAAGCCGCTGGCACGGACGGGATCTGCCCAGAATTCATCAAACACCTAAGGAAGAACGGCACAACTTGACTAACAGATATCTACAACAGTTTCAACACCGGGAAAATCCCACAACAGTTTAAAATAGGTCATACCATAGCAATACTCAAACCAGGTAAACCACTCAAACATCCAGCAACCTATCGCCCTATAGCAATACTGAGCGTAAGCTACAAATTGCTGGAACGACTCATATACAACCGTATCTACAAGCCTATAGATGAAGTGATACCACTATTCCACACAGGCTTGTGCAATAACCGTAGCTGACTTTGACTACATACATAGAAGCTGGCTTTCAAAGAGGACTGAAAACATCAGTGGCATTCGTACATTTAACAGCTGCCTACGATATTGTTTGTCTTCGGCTACGACTCTCCTAAAGAACACGCTCACCAATCCAAACTTTAAAGTTGAATGGACGCCAGTAACTCTTTTAAGATCAACAATGAACCACCTCAAGGCTCAGTTCTAGCACCACTACTATCCAACCTCTACACCAGCGATGTGCCTAACTCAGTGAGCAAAAAATTCGGATACGCTGACGACCTGGCCATACGAGTGCAAGGAAAATCTCTCGAAAAATGGACAAAGACTTAAAACGGATGACCCTGAAGCTCTTAACTAATGCTACTGAAGATGGCGTCTGCATCCAAACAGTTCTAAGACAGAAGTTTGCGCTTTGCACCTCAACAATAAAGCTGCCAATGAAACACTGGCCGTGTTATTTGACCAGCAGAGAGTGAAATACGACTTCTACCCTAAATATTTGGGCATAACACTGGACAGGGCCCTTACGTACAACACCTTAAAAATGTTGTTCAGAAGCTCAAAACACGGAATGATATTATTAGGAAACTAGCGGTTAGTTCCTGGTGGGCAGATGCATCAACTCTACGATGAGCAGCAACATCAATAGTCGACACCACTGCAAAATACTGTGCTCCTGTCTGGCAGAGAAGTCACCATACCAACGTAGTAGACGCACAGCTCCACGACATGCGTATTACCACTGGGACATTAACCCAATACCATGGCTCTCCGTCATCGCCAACACAGCGCTACCAAAACTAAGATGACAAAAATGAACTATTAAAGAACTGGAAAAAATAAAACAAGTAGATGACGCAAAATGCCTAACTATCCGTCATTAGAAATTTACCAAATCACCGATTGAGGTTACGTAACTCGATATGGAATAACAGCAACATAAGAGGATAGGATAACTTCAACCTTACAGTCACTTGGAGAAAGGAATGAGAGAACTCAGTCAGTAATTGTCACCTTATAACTGACCCCTCAAAAGCACTGAAAGGGTTTGACTTTGCTAGGAAAGACTGGGTTAAGCTCAGCCGTATCCGAAGGGGTGACACTTGATGCAAGGCCAAGCTCTGTGACTGTGGAGCACCTGAGCAAATTCTGGATCACATAACAAAAGTGTGTCCTACTAGGAAGTTCAGTGGATCAGAAGAGTACTTCACAGAAGCCATACCTCGAGCCATGAAGTGGATCCAAGAGCTGGACATCAATGTGTAACCAATAGCTTCTAGTCTCGCATGACACGTCATATTTCTGTATATCATATCACATTGACCACTTGCATGTATAAGAAATATTTTATCAACTAGTTCATTGTTTAAATATATTTGTCTATATGCGTATTCCTTTGCAATTTAATGACAATTTTTGTAAATATGCTGCTAACATGCCATATGATATATAAATAAATAAATTTATTCCTGGGTTAACTTCTTGTTTCCATTGTCTAACAACGTTGTCAATATATATGTTTAATAAAGTAGGTGAGAGACTGCACCGTTGTAGGACTCTGTTAACTGCTACTGGTCCTGTTCTCTCTGTGTCTGCAGTAATTAAAATTTAAATACAGACTTTTTATCACTTTTTTTTAAATGTTTAGGATAACCTCATCTTTGCATGATATTCCATGGCATATGCTTTAGATCCTGTAGAAGACTATTCCGTAATCTAAAAATGCAATGTGCGTCTTCAGATTATGTTTTCGTGTCTTTTCAATTATCTGCCGTGTTACTGTAATACTTTCACTGCACGATCGTCCATTTCTAAAACTATTTTGTTCCTCCAGTAAGAGGACGTCATCTGTTCTTTTGTGTCCGTTATTAAATTTTCGTGAACGTATAAATATAGGGAGTGCTCAGTATACATATTCCCCTGTAGTCTTCACAAGCATTTTTAATTCCATTTTTACAGAGTGATATTACTCCCGCTACTCTCAAAGAGTCAAATACCATCTTCAGTTCAAGAAATTCATTTAATAAATGCAGCAGCATAAATTCTAGCATTAAATCACCAAATCTGGTAAGTCATGCATCAATATTATCGGGTCCTGCTGCTTCTGTATTAATTTTCAATATGGTTTAATGCCTCTTGTATCCTCTCCAATGTAATATTGACTCCTTCGTATATTTCATCATCTTATTCTTTGTCCTGTTCTTTTTCCATTAGTTCAATTTCATCATTGTTTCCTACCAATAATTCTGATATTGTTTCGTCCAAGCTTCTTCGCTTATTAGTTGTAAGCACGGAGAATCCTTCTTTCGTTTGTTGTTTCAGGAGTTTATAAGCCATCTCTTACTTGCTATGTAGATCATTTTCAGTGTATGAAATGATCTATCCTAGGTTTCCTGATGAGCTCCTCTCGCTATTTTCTTAGCTAGTTACATTTTCCTTTAAACAGCGCTTTCGTTTCTTCTGTATTCGCTGTACGTTTGTAATGAAAGATTTTTGTGTCTATTTAATTGCATTTGCTGCACCTTTATTCCATATTTTGACATCCCTTCTCCACCTAAATATCGTTTTCATCCCTGTTGCCCTCGTCGCCGATTGAATCCTACATTATGTTTTCCTATTCTGTTCTTATATTATTTTCTGTAGATTTATTTTGTAAAGAACGCGTGAGTCACTGTTGAAAAAGACGTCTTATACTGCTGTGTTGTAGCAGGTAGACTTTGAAAACTTCGCCTTCGATGTTACTCTTCATAATAATTTGTTTCTTCTGTCTAGTAATCAGGTTTACTTTCGCAATCACCAAGAAATGTCCTTACTATGTCGTGTCCTCTGTGTACTCTTACAGTTTGTACCAGTCCTCCAAGCTTTCTGTTCAATATGGCATAGCCTTAATAGATCTATAACCTCTTGCACTCCATGTGAATTTATGAAAATTTCAAAAGAAATTATTGGCAATTTTCAATTCGTTATATGTTACAAAATGACGTAATTTGAGTCCATTGTTATTTATGAACAGCTCTCAAAAACTTCCTATTGTTCCAGGTATCGGCAGATTCCCTACACATGCTTTAAAGTTTCCACTTACTATCAGATAATCTTTGTTATTGGTCTACTTGCTTTTGAAGGTCTTCCTAGAACGCGTCAGTTTCTCTTGTTCCTTCTTCAGGGGCATGTACAGGTATTATTGTGAGATAGCCTCTCTCTATTTTTGGCCTAACTGACACGATTATTTAATCACTTAAGATAAAAGCTCTACATTTCGTTTTAGTTGTTGAACTCACTCCACTGTAAGCCATTACTTAACCACACAAATCCTTTTTCGTTTTAATCCCTTTTGCGTTTCAGTTATTACTTTTATATTGGTGTTTAAAGTATTTAACTCACTGTTTAATTATTGCTATTTTTGTCTCAGTCCTTGTACATTCCAAGTTCGTGCTGCCCGATATTACATATCGTTTGTCTTCTCATGCTTTGGTTGCTTGCTTTGAGATCAAAAATGGTTCAAATGGCTCTGAGCACTATGGGACTTAACATCTGTGGTCATCAGTCCCCTAGAACTTAGAACTACTTAAACCTAACTAACCTAATGACATGACACACATCCATGCCCGAGGCAGGATTTGAATCTGCGACCGTATCAGTCGCGCGGTTCCGGACTGAGCGCCTAGAACCGCTAGACCACCGCGGCCGGCTGCTTGGAGATCCGATCGGCTTTCTTTTGTAAAGATTACGAGTGTGCTCAAGTTTTCCCTACGACAGGGTACAAGCCTGTTAACACGGTAGTCAGGTGGTGGGGCTGCTGCCTTGAAGTCTCCTGACCTGCCTGATTCATGTCAAAGTTTTCTGCCTTAGCCGATCTTACATCATTCTAGTGAAATAAACATGCGTTCTCTCTCTCTGTCTCCAGTAAAGAGCGAGTGCTACGTCTAGTTCCCAAGAAGACCCAGTGGCATCACACAGCCTCACTTTCATCTTGGTGTCCCGGAGCACTCAAAACGTAGCGTATGCGTAGTCAGTGTCCCTCGCAGTGACTTAGTAACAGATACCATATTGGCGTAAATGTTGCTCTAAGACCACGTGGACGTCTAGGACTAGTGAACAGCTTTGAGAACAGAGTATGACTTTCAATATTCGCGAGACGTACGAGATCTAAGTGATTCCCGTTATCGGAAGGCAACTGCTGTCTACCGTCTGCGTATCGCCCACGAGATGCTACGACCTATAGGATAGATAACACACCACCATGCGCCATTTTTGCCTCTCATTGCTAATATTTCTCTCTATCGGACGTCTCAATCCTGTAGTGGCTTGCTAGATGTAATTTGCACATTTTATGTTTAACTGATGCTTGATCACATGCGGCACCTGATTTGAACGATAGTTACTCTTTCCTCTCCACAGCACTCCTTAATATTCGTTATCTTGCTACTTTGTAAATTTTAAATGCAGAATTCTTTTGAATTAACGAGTGAAATTTGAGATAATCCTTTTGTAAGGGTAGTGGTACGGCAGTTCCTCGTCTCTACATCTCAACGATAAACTTTCATTAATCAGTTTTCGAACTGATTGCTTGATTTACGCCTGAAAATAGGTGCAAGTCGCATGTTTCCACGACCACATGACACTGCGCCATCTCTTGTGGGTTCCATTTGTTAGACAAAATGGTGAGCAGTCGAAGTGAACCACTACAGTTATAGTATGCAGGGGAGTGGGATCAACACCACGCTCTCGAAACCCCAGACAGCACAGGGAAACGAACCTGAGACCTCCGCATGGCAGTCAGTCGAGCTGACTACTCAGCTACGAAGGCAAGCTCCACCACAATTAGATCTTAATTAATTATTTCCCCACTACTAGATTAGACTTAACATCATTTATGTGCAGCAAGTATAAAATTTACAAACGCCATGCAGATATTACCAAGAAACTTTAGGTAGCAGAAGAAATGTTCCAGGTGATCGAAGAATGAAGAAAATATTGAAATGTTCAGGAAAAATTGATACAAATCTAAGAAGAAATGGTGGTCGGAATGACTGCTTCAGCATACAAAACAGCCAAAACAACATTCGGTGAAATTAAAAGCAGAGGCTGCAACATTAAACCTGAAAGAGAAATTCCAACATTAAGCGCAGGGGAGTGAGCGGATTGATGGAAAGAGTTCATTGAAGGCCACTATGGCGAAGAGAAATTATCTGACGATGTGACAGAGGAAGAAATGGATACTGATTTGGAAAGCATAGTGGATGCAGTATTAGATTCGGAGTTTATCAGAGCTTCGAAATATTTGTGATTAAATAAGGCGGAAGCCGTACATAACATTCATGCAGCATTTCTAAAATTGTTGGTGGAAATGGCAACCAAAAAACTACTCAAGTTGGTGTATAGAATCTATGAGTCTGGAGACACACTGTCGGACGCTCCGAAATTATCCACAGAGTACTGAACATAGGAGATAAATGCGAGAACTACTGTGCAATCAGCCTTAAAAGCTCATGCACGCAACATCTTAATAAGCACTTTTTGACAACGTCTAGTAGTGGTAAAGGTACAAGAGAGGCGCTTCTGACGATGTGTCTGATGATGAAAACGATATTGAAGGTAAGTAAAGAGACATTCATAGGATTTGTCGAGCTAGAAAAAGGATTCGACAACGTAAAAGCATGCAAGATCTTCCAAATTCTGAAAAAAAGAAAAGAAATGCAGAGAATTAGCATTACAATAAGTCCAAGACATAAGAAGGAACAAACGACTGGTAGACTGATAACAAAGCACTGAATTAAAAATTGTGCAAGACACGGATGCAGTCTTCGCTACTATTGTTAACTCTATTAATCGAAGAAGCAATGATGATGATAAAAGAATTTTCAAGAGTCGGACTAAAATTCGGGGTAAAATAACATTTGATGACAACGTTACTACCCTCAGTGGAAGTGAAGAAAAACTACAGGATATGTTGAATGGAATTCACAATCTAAGGAATGCAGAATATGGATTTGAGTAAACTGAAGAAAACTTTAAATAGTGAAGAGTATCAGAAATCAAATTAGACAACCCAGAAACTGGTGTCCATGCAGAAGACGAAGTCGATGATTCTGCTACCTTGTAAACAAAATAACACAAGACAGACGAAGCAAGGAGGACAAAAAGTAACCTAGCCACGACAGAGGACATTTCGGTCCAAAAAAAGTCTACTAGCATCACTCGCAGATCTTAATTTCAGGAGGAAAAATCTTAAAATGTACGTCTGGACTACAGTGTTTTAAGATACTAAACATGGACCGGGGAGGGGGAACAGAAAACTAAAGAATCGGAGCGTTTAAGATGTGGTTCTGTAGAGCGAAGTTCAGAATTATGTGGAGTGGTAAGTTCTGCGCAGAATTGGTGAAGAAAGGAACATCGGATTCTCTTGCTAAGTATTATGGAGTAGCAGTTTGTGGTAAGAGCCTACTGCACAGGCAAGCCCGCAGAACCCCACTGTCGTTTGAGATGCCTGCATATAGCGAATAGTGCTTCAGTTTTTATATGTGGCATATCTCCCTTCGCGGTATAGCTCCTATTTGCTAAAGAAATGTAAGGTACTGGACAATTGAATTTCAATTCTTTTAATGCGATTCTGAACAGCAACATTGTATTCGGAACATTATTTGCGTGCTTAACAAATTCAGGTACTTGACACTTCGATGGTGCAAGCGGGAGCTGAAGAGGATAGAAGCTGTCGGTGTAGAAAGGGTTTGGGATGTACAAAAAGCAATGAAGGACGTAGGGTTCAAGTGCCAGTCTCAGATGATGAGAAGAGGAATTCGTTGCAGATCACATCACACCAGTTAGTAGAACGATGATTCAAAAACAAAAATGAGCAAGTACGCAATGAAGTACGTAAAAACAGACGGAAATGTTGAGGAAAGACGAAAATTTATGGGCTGCGTTAAAACTGTTTAAAAAGGAAATCTAAATATACGATTCAAGTAGTGACTGATTTAATGTTTCTCGAATAGTAAAATGTGACCCACTTCCAAATACCATGGCACAGTCCTCATTACTGACGTCTGTTGTTGCTGAAGATATATTTTTATTGGATTATATAGAAAATCATTTTAGTGACTACGGGATGAGATAATAAGGCAGTAGTTTAGACTGATGTTCATGTTCAGCAGTAAAGGTTTTTTTTTTTTTTTTTTTTTTTTTTAAGAAACGACGAATACGCTTACAATTCTGTAGTATGATGAGAGAACTTCTAAGATACTTTTCAAAAATATTCGTACATGCACACTGGACCGAGGACTGTTTCGGCCATTGGTCACGTTAGTCTAGCGTCAACTACAATTCGAGGACTAACTTATGCAGTAGATGGGGTCACATGTCTATTCATGTTTCAACTAGACCTCATTAATTCATTTTACGGATACTCTCGCTAAATAGTAAGGAGCAGTAGTTTGCGGTGAGACCCTGTTGCGTAGACATGCCCGCAGAGCACTGCTGTCGTTTGAGATGCCTGCATACTGCGAATAGTGCTTCAGTTTTCACATCTGGCATGTGTCCTTTGACGGTACAGTCTTTGTTTGCTAGAGGAATGTACGGTATTGAACAACTGAATCTCAGTGCTTCTTAATACTATTCTGCACACTAACATAATACGCTGAACATTATTTGCATACTTAACAAAAACTGATACTTAAATCGAAAATGACAAGGCCAATCTACAATACTGCTGCTTTGTCATTCAAATCAAAGATCTACATTATGAATATGTTTCATAGTAGCATAAACAGATAACAAGGTCGGCATTAATCTTAGATTTGCGATGAGTTCTTACGAAGTAATAAACGGACAGCAGATCATTTTCTGATTGCTGTCGTATATTTCGTTATAATGTTTCACTAGCATTATTTAATGGTACTATTTCTCAATATTTTTGGGCACTTTCTCATATTTAGATGAATCATCAGAGCACTTTCGTCTGAACTGCATCTGAAGGAAACGCTAATCACAAAGGCTGAGATGTATGCAAACCGCAGAACTTCTTCGTTTTTTGGGGTGCCTGCTCTTCAGGTACTTGTACTAAAGCTAGTACTCAGGAAACTAGTAAACAACAATACTACACATCTATGACATGCTAGTAACAGGTATTTGGTTCCCCAATTTAGATTAAATTACTCTAAAAAGAAGAAATAATGTTTGGTTCGACGCTGATGTCTTTGATACACACTATGCTAAACCGAAAGTCTATATTGGAGTAAAATTAGTCAGACTTCTGCTTGAAATGTTAATTTTAGTACTACCCACACCGGAACGCAACACTTACGGACGAAAGTAACTTTCGCATGATGTATCACTGCCAAGCAACATATCCTGATAAAACTACGACCATATCTAGGAAGAACAGCTACCGTACAGTACAAAAGAGAACTGAAGAAAACACGAGATGAGAAAAAACAGAAATGAAACATTTTTCGAAGACTGAGACTACACTGAGGTCCCCTGGATTCATGATAGTCCACTGGGCATTAAAAATGCGGGAAATGGTTCTCAGTATGTTGTGTGATCACGGCAATGCATTGCAACGTGCTTCGATGCTGGCTGCAAGATTGGCAGTGAGTTAATGTGGTAGGCAGATCCGTTGCACCACCACAATGACTACGATGGTTTGCTACAGGAACAAAATAATTTTAATTGGGATCAATGAATGCTGAAGCAGAGTTGAGTCGCCATGGCATAACGCACTCGTATTCGTCATCCAAGCTAAGTTCTTTGTTTGGAATGCTTCCTGGTATTGCAAATTTAATTTGTGTCAAGTCCGATTGACATTTCTACAGCAATGACCATCCAGCGCTGCCGAGGAACGTAGCTGTCTCTTTAATAATATCATTTCTCATTAGATTTGTGAATTACAAAGATTCTAGTAAGACCGCAAAAGCAAGAGGTGAATGTTTCTTACTGAGTGAATATTCTGAGAAATTGCAGTAGTAAATCCTGATATAAGATGTTCCATTGCTTTATCAACCGGCTCTTGAGTGATCTGGTCATCTTGTTCCATTCGTCAAGTTGCCCCGACTCTCCTGTTTATATCGGATTTCACTGTTGATATTATCTCCTTTCTGTGTGGTCGTATGCAGCGCCCTTTAAGCAAACTGAAATCTGGAGAACGTTCTGACCAAGTCAACAGTTGAGGGTCCTCTATCGAGGTAGGTCAATGCAACACAGGAAGCATATGGTCTTGCGTTATGTTGTTGAAAGATAACGTCACGGAGGCATGAATTATAAGGCGCAGCCACACACGTTAACAGGTTTCGCTTTCCATATTACCGGCTATGGGAACTAGAGGTGACCGTGTTCTGTATCCAGTAGCTATATATGTCATCACGTTACGCGGTGGACCTGTATGACAAACACGAATGCATATGGTGACGTTCGGTCTCCTCAGAGATTGCACACTTCGGTACCCTCTGGGTTCCTCGTTCCAACACAGTCACTCCTTAAATTTTGAGCAGAAATCCATCAGCAATGGTGAACGAAAACTTGGAATAAGAGGAATCACCCTCTTTCTGCTAACTGACTTGTCAGGAAGTGGAGGAGATTTAGTGCAGCCTCTCGCCCGTCGGGTATGAAACCACCCCTAGAAGTCGGAACAATCAGCAATAATCAAAGGCATGAATATGCAGAAGTCAACGAAAGCCACCACATTGCACATATAATGCGTAACGGCAAGACACGTAGCCTGCAGCTGGAAAAGTTATAAGATGATCTTTCCAGTGGCAAAAGTTTCCACAGTAATCCGCTTTTCGGATCTCTGGCAGGGCACTGACAATGGAATCTAACTTTGAGAAAGATACTGACTAACAAGCGAAAGGGTAACATTTAAGGAGTCTGAGCGCGGAATATTAGATGACTGAAGATGTTAATGAAACCAGACTATCTGAAAATGGAAATGCAAAGGCTCAGTTTCCATATAGATAAGGGTTTCTTGGACAGACGAATATAGCGTAATATCAACAGCACCAGAAAATTGTATAAACGGATTAGGATTCGTTACGAACCGGATGGTCGGGCAGAGAGTGATTCACTGTGGGAAGTAAAGTGGTAGGGTTCTCATCAGAATTGCCAGTGACAATAGTTCATGTATAAGTGCGAACTTCACAAGCACAAGATGAAGAAAGGATATTAAACGAGTAATTCAATGTGTGAAGGAAGATGATACTCTAATAATCTTGGCCGATTGGAACGCTGTAGTAGACGAGGGATTAGAAGAAAAAATTCACGGCAGAGTATGGGCTTAGTAGTAAGAATGAGAGAGGATAAATTGAGGTCTGCAATTAATTTCTCTGCTCATAAATCGTAAAAGGTGGTGGTATACTCGGAAAAAATAGGAAGACACAGGAAGTTCCCAGTTGGATTACGCCGCCGTCAGAAAGAGATTCTGGAATCTGATATTACAATGGAAGATGTACCATGGAGCAAGCACTGATTCGAATCAAAACTTAGTAATGATGTATGGAAGACTGAAGTTTCAGAGCGTCGTTCTAAAGAATCTCTGTGGGAAGAAGTAGGATACAACAATACCGGGTACTGACGAGGTGATGACTTGTAATGATACCAGTTAGGATATTTCTTTTGATAAGACCAAAAAAATAAGACACGTTCATATGGGCGGGTCGGCATAGAAAAATCATTCGAAAATGCAAAGTAGACCATATTCTTTTAAATTCTCAGGAAAGTGGATGTAAACGACAGGGGTGGTTGGGTAACATACGAGATACACTAAAACCAGAATATAACAATAAGAATGGAAGATCAAGAACGAAGAGTGCTGTGTGAAAAGGTTGAAAGGTAGGGGCGTAGCCGTTCGACTCTACTGTTTAGTCTATACATCGAAGAAGCAATGACGGACATAAAGAAAAGTTGCACGAATGTGACTGAGATCCGGTGTGGGAGGATGGCAATGATAAGATTCGCTGATTCTGAAGATCTTGTAAACAAGACTCAAATCTGACATGTTGCTGGCAGGATAGACAACACCACGTTTTAAAAGCCACAGAATATTCCCTTGTTTCTCACATTACTGATATTTTAAACAAACAAAATTAAGTTTCAATAACATTAGCCTATACCTACGCAATGGTAATTCTTTGAACAGTCAACATGGCATTTGTGTGGAATGAGATGTTGAGCTTCACATTGGTTATAATTTAATTTTTCCACTGAAATCCATCAACAGTGTGCCAGATTTGAATATTTGCTTAAAACTCGGTATAATATATTTGAAATACAGCATATTCGTTTTCTTCCCTCGTAATTATAATGCTTAAAAGAAAGACCAGGAAGTTCAATACTTTTTATAGAAGAACCTATTTCCGAGATCACATTCACTATGTGTGTCACGCAACACCTGTGTACTCTTATAACTTATACTTCGTGAACTTTAAGCTAGCTCAAATGTTGTTTCCAAATTAGCAACAAAAATACATTTCAGTAGTGTAATATAAGTGACCAAAAGTTTGAATGGTCGAAAAAGAAAAGTATCGAAGACATAACAATAACTACAAGTTAGAAAAAAAGCAAAGAACGAAGAAAGCGATGAATTGATATGCCTTACCTGTTGTTTTTACCAGTGGTTTAGAAAAGGGAGGTCTATGTTTATTGGGGTTTATATGGTCTTTCACATTATCGGTACCTCAGCTTCGAGAAGGGACAAGGAAAAAGCGATGACTGGCATCGCATACACCTTTCGTAATCACGATAACCATCGATGTTCCAGCGTGCACGAGGGAATCGGATCCAAAAATATCTACACTGTAGTTATGTGAATTACTGAGGCTGAATACTGAATTACGCCAGAAATTTCAAATGTTGAATGTGATATTTTTTTTGTGTGTCTAAAACATGATAATGTTAATGGCAGTGCTTTAGAGACCAGAGTTCTCTTTCTACGCCATTACGTGACTGCAGGATGAAATGATAAATACGATGTGAAGTGTGTGCTTTCATTTTTAAAGTTTGTGAGATTTTAGGAACGCCGTTTTCTGACATTTCTATGCATCTGTACTATTTTTTTTAATTAACAGTCATTGTGCTTCTGATCTTAATGTTATTCCTTTGAACCTTTCTTTTGGGTGGAACTAACCTGTCTTACTAACCTCAACTGTTTCGACATTTCACTCCAGAACTTGGCATGTTTCTGCTCGTCTGATTTTGTCAAGCAGCAGCTACTATGGCGGTAAACTTTAAATTTGCTTATTAAAATACTGTAAGCCACCTATTGCAGCGTAGGCACAAATTTTTGCTCTTACATTTTGTCTTATCGTTTCTGAATAATAAGATGCTAATATGTCACGGGAACACTTGCTTATGTTTTGGTATCGTGTGTTCGGCGCGCGTTTTGGCCTCTAAGGAGACATGGTGGAAGAGCAGGTTGCATACACGTAAAGGCGTGCTCTAGACTTGGATACACGTAAAGGCGTGCTCTCAACTAGGCTGAGGTGCAGAGACGGTTCTTGTTAGATTGTTCATCAGTAAATGACTGCTGGATGTAGGGTCAGACGCAATAAAGTTATAAGGCATCTGCTAATTTCCCCTATATCTTAACCCTATTCTACTTCGTCGGTCCTTTTCTTGTCATTCGACACTTAAGGGATCCCTTATTAATGTTCAACTTTATAATTTACATCAATTAAGGCTTCAACTTTGTACTACAGAACGTCAGCTATTGTCTCTTCTTTGATATCTTACTTTTCGTTGGGATTATTAATCTGATAAATGATTCATAAAGGATTTTGTCTGTCAATTTTGAAACACACTCTAAAAATAAAGGCTGTTTATTGTTCTGCGAAAATTACGCTAAACTGCTCACAGGCGTTGAGTCTACTATGAACCACAATCATTGTCTGAACCTTCACAATAAAACTTGTAGTTACGCAAACAGGTGCATCTAACTCCGGTCTGCACACGTCGCTAAGCTTCTACATATTCCTCTCTTCAACGCAAAAAATTAGAGAAATGTAAACGAAGGATAGGACCATCCACAAATACTACGGTATACATCGATAGCCTACGCTCTACGAACACCCACTAACGTCGACCACTACACACCGACAGCTCGATACTCGCATCTTACGACATTCACGCTGGCGCTGAGAATTGTTCCTCCCTATGAGGCCGCGGGTATTCATGATTTCCTCTATCTCACCGCGCTACTTTCGCTGTTTCGCGCCATGGGTCATCTGTCGTATTCATTTGCCCTAAGTTACTATTTTAATATATTAAACTTTTGGGTCAAAAAATGCATAAATCATTCTTTTGAAACAACGACAATCCACATAAAGTAATTATACACAAAATTAAATACACATTACGAGCTATCTCATTTATTCAGAGAGCTCTCGTTGAATAATAGCACAAAATTGAATTGACAGCTGTTTGTTGCACCTAGCTGATGGGTAATACATCATACGCTGTTGCGTTGCTGGTAGCATAACCGGTAGGCTCTAGGGTGATCTACCGATGCTACATACAGCTCGATGGCAGACTTAACTTGAGCCGTCGGTGGTCAACACCTACGGTAAGGAGTTAAACTCTGTAACAACGTACCTATAATTGTGCACTAGGAACGTAGCTCATTGCAGACTAACCATGACGAGAAAGCACAATTATACAACTGTATAGAAAACAAACGCATATAAAAGAAAGTCTTATGTGAGGATGCGATCACCCCACATGATCAAGATCTACCTATGCTTAATTGTTTAAATGTATTTGATGACCTCCCACAAAAGTATTCTCAAATTCGCAACTCCCGTGGATGTTTTACATTTATCTTCCTTTCCTTTATCCGGGCTTTCAGGTCCACGACTTCTATTAGACGTTTCAAATGATACTGTGATGGCGTCACAGTTACGAAGTGTCTTAGGAAATCACTTATCATTTTTACAATTTAAAATGACACTGAAGGCCAATTTTCATTTTTCAAATCATCGTTATAATATATTCATTGAATCATGTTGACACTGGCATACAAGACCTGAAAAGTAAGGAAACAAAAATCGCTCTAAAACATCAGAATAAAAATGAAACAGAATGTGGTTTTATGTATGTAGAGATTGTATTTGGATTATACGAGTAGATTAAAAATCAGACCTTTGTTTTGGCCAAGACAAAGTATTAAGTAACTCGAATTTGCGTCTGTGTATTTATTAAATAATATTGTGACAAATCACCTGTATCGACTCTGATATTGTTGTTGTGGCCGAGCGGTTCTAGGCGCTTTAGTCTGGAACCGCGCCATCGCTACGGTCGCAGGTTCGAATCCTATATCGGGCTTGGACGTGTGTGATGTCCTTAGGTTAGTCAGCTTTAAGTAACTCTAAGTTCTAGGAGACCGATCACCTCAGATGTTAAGTCCCACAGTGCTCAGAGCCGTTTGAACCGTTTTGAACATCGGCCGTCATATTTCAGTTGCTCCAGAAACTTTTTGAAAGGAAGAGTTGAAGAGCGAACTGAGAAGTGTTTGCTTATCAGGCTTTGTCGGGTAGCCCATCAAAGATGTCCCTCACAAAAGCCAGCGTATCAGAGATGTTTCTGACTTCCAATTAACATAACAATTTTTTAAAACGGAATTCCAGTACGAACATATTACTATCCCCTAACAAGCAAAATATTTACGTCGAAAGATAGATATCCAAAGAAACTGATTAATCTAAACAGTATTATGATGTAGGTGAATGTGTCTGTTATAATACTCGAAATTTTTTGAGTCATCAGTCTTCTGATTGGCGCTCCTCAGAGTAGCACTTGCACATAACATCCTTATTTATTTCTTCGATACCGACAGTCTCTGCCTTTCCCTGGAGCTTTTACCTTCTTTAGCTATATCAGATACCAATTAAGTCATTCTCTGATGTTCTAAACACCTATCCTATCATTGTCTCCCCTTTAATTGTCAGGGTTGTCGTATGTTTCTTTCTTCACCGATTCTGCTGAGAGCTTTCTCATTCATTATCATTTCGGTCCACCTGATTTTCAGTATTCTTCCGTAGCACCACATCTCAAACGCTTAGATTCTCTTCTGTTCCGGTTTTCCTTCAGTCCATGTTTTAAACTACCATACTATGCTGCACTACAAATGTACATCCTCAGAGATTTCTTCCTCAAATTAAGGCCTACATTTGATACCAGTAGATTTTTCTTGTTAAGGAATGCCGTCTTTGCTTCGTCCGCCATGGATTAGTTTGCTTCCGATGAAGCAAATTTCCTTAATTTCATCTGCTTCCTGATGATCAGTTTTGATTTTAAGTCTCTCGCTATTATTATTCCCATAACCTTTCGTTTCCTCTCGGTTACTCTAAATCCTTATTCTGCACTGATTAGTTTGTTCACTCTGTTCAACAGATCCTGTCATTGTTATTAACTGAGGGTAGCAAAGTTATCACTGAATCTTATCATTGATATCATTCCAGCCTAAATTTCAATCCCAGTCTTGAACCTCTCTTTTATTTCAGTCATTGCTTCGTCGATATAGAGATTCAAAGGATTTCATCGTTTTTAATACGAGTACCTCGTTCTTGGTCTTCCAATCTGATTTTTTTCTTGCTTCTTGTACATACTGTATTTTACCTGACTTTCCATATAGCTTACTGCTATTTTTCTCAAAATTTCGAACATCTTGTCCCATTTTACACTGTCGAATGCTTTTCCTAGGTCGACAAAAGCTATGAGCATGTTTTTATTTTTCTTCAGTCTTGCTTTCATTTCAAGTGCAACGTCAGAACAGTCTCTCTGGTACCTTTACCTTTCCTGAAGCAAAACTGTTTGTCATCTAACAGGGTCTCAGCTTACTTTTCCATTTTTCCGTATATTTTTCTGGTTAGCAGCTGGCAAGCATTAGCTGTTATCCTGATTGTGCGATAGTTTCCGAAAAAACGGATTCTAGGTTCTCAACATACTGTCCGGTTGTTATCAGAGAAAGAAGATTTAACGTGGGATTCTTTTTAATCCGGAGCGAAACTAGTAGTAAGGTAATTTGTGCACCGCAAACAGCAGGCGTCACAATCCAACTCGGGAACAGTGAACGTTCGGACAGCTCCACTTTTCAGTGAATATCGCAGCAGGCCAGTATTGAGCAAACGAGCTTTATGCGCAGCCTGAGAGATAGCAGCGTATCTCTGCAGATAAGCGCTGCGTGGATTAGCGTCGCTGTCCACATACAGGCGTGCCTGCTGCAGGGGCGGTATCGCGACAGGACCACCGGCAGAAAGTACAGATCCTTTCAGGTGTGTCAGCTCTCATACACCGATAGCTACTCGATGTGTCTAATTAAGCCTATCATTCAGTGCAGTAATCGGCTATGGAACTGTCGATTTCGCCCTGATACACGCATGCTTTCGTTGGTCCTGTAGTATTATGAAGCCGCATTTTCCTGAGAAATGCAGAGAAGAATGCATAAATGGAAACTGAAAATTGGAGGGTTTGATTCATTGGTCGATTTGGAAGAGATCACATATTTCAAAGCTTTGATTGTTTCATTAACAGTTCATATAAATTGATCAATGAAAGTGCTTTTTACTACGCAGTGCTTCTTCGGCTGGATTAAATCGTTACAAGAAGAGGAGAAGCGGGTTGGTGGGAAGAGAAAAGCACTGTTTATTGACGTGATAGAAGGAATAGGAGTTGATATGGAAGACATAGAGGAGCTAGTGTTAGAGTTTGACGATGCTCTGAAGGGCCTGCGACAAGTCAAGTGGAAGGCAGAAATAATTTCCTTTATCAGGTTCAGAAACTATTGGGGGAAGCGGTAAGTAAATGGCTATCCACGTTATTTTGTAGAATGTATGAGTCTGAATATAAACCATCAGAGGTTCTGAAAAGTATCGTTAATACAATATCGATGATAGCAACAAAAGATACATGCGAGAACTATTGCATAGTCAGATTAACATCTCATACAACTTACTGAAAATAGTAATGCACAGAAGAATCGAACTGTAAATTCAGAATCAGTTAGATGACGATCAGAAGGACCGAAAAGAGAGTCCTAATGTTGCGCTTGATAATGGAAACCAGAATTAAGAAAAATCAAGACTCGTTCATAGAATCTGTCGACCTAAAAAAAAAATCGTTTGACACCAGAACGTGGTGCAAGATCTTCTAAATTCTCAGGTAAAGAACTATATGGAGAGACGATAATGTACATACAAATAACCGAGAGGTAAAAATAAGAATGGAAGACCGCGAACGAGAAGCTCGGATTAAAACGCGTGTAAGACCAGAATGCGGTCTTGTTCAATCCATACACTGAAAAAGCAGTGAGGCAGAAAAAAGTAAGTTTAAGAAGTGGAATTAAATTCATGTAGATGGGATACCAATGACAAGATTCTCTGATAACGTGAAAAACTTACAGGATATAATGAATAGAATGAATAGTGTAATGCGCACACACTGTCGATTGTTAATAAACCGAAGAAAAACGAAAGTAATGTGGAACAGCAAGAGACGAGTGATAAAACGAATACCAAACTTGGTTATCACGAACTGAATTGTGTTAACTTGGAAGCAAAACCGCGCGTGGCGGAAGAAGCATGGACGATATAAGCAGCAGAGTATCACAGGCAATTAGGGCATTCCTGGCACAAAGAAGATCATCGGCCCTAATATGAGGCCGGCCGGGGTGGCCGAGCGGTTCTAGGCGCTACAGTCTGGAACCGCGCGACCGCTACGGTCGCAGGTTCGAATCCTGGCTCGGGCATGGATGTGTGTGACGTCCTTAGGTTAGTTAGGTTTAAGTAGTTCTCAGTTCTAGGGGACTGATGGCCTCAGCAGTTAAGTCCCATAGTGCTCAGAGCCATTTTGAACCTAATATGAGGAAGAAGTTGCCGGGAATGTACGTTTGACACACAGCATTGTATGGAATGGAATCACAGACTGCGGGAAAACCGGAAAAGAGGAGAATCGAAGCTTTTGAGACGTGGTAGTATAGGAGGATGTCGAAAATTACATGGAATGATAAGAAATGAGGAATATCTCAACCGAACCTGGTAATAGAAGAACGTGTGGAAAATTTTGTGAAGAAGAAGGTCAAGACATCAAGGAATAAATTAAGAGTTACCTGAGATGCTCAGAGATGGTGAAATCTGATGGTGGAGATTGAGTTTGGAATACAGTAGGTAGAAGAAATAACTGAGGATGTTAGGCACAAGTGCTACACTGAGGTGAAGTGGTCGGCACAGGAGAGGAATTCGTAGCGGAGCTGAAATTAGTCATAAATTGCGTTAAAAATGGGAATATTCAAGAGAAAGAAGTGATTGTGCATTGGATACGAAAGGGATCACTGGTTTTAAAATTTCGATTAATTAATATTTTATGTAAAATGAAGGCTTAATTTGTGGACATCGAAAGGGTTAAAAGTCAACTAGCAGTATTAATGTGCTCCTGAGGAACTGGACATTCTTATGGGTGCCTGTATAGTTATCATCTGACTTTTGTGTATTAAAGAAATTAGATAAGACGGCGGACTGTTCGTTTCAAAAGCACTGTCTTCATTGGACACGCCAGAACACGTATAAAGTACCCGTGTGAAAGCGTCTAATGGTATTTGAGTGGAAAATAAGTTGCGTAACGCCCCTTAACGAATACTCCTCTTTTACTGCTGTGTTTATTATGCTTCATCTGTTTTCGGGAAGCAGACAACACTGCGCTGCCCCTGCTGAAAGAAACAGGGTTGCCATAGCTGTTTTACGGCTGTTCCTTTGTGTGTGATTGCTGAGTGCAGACACCTCTCCTTTTTAAGGATGCTGTTGTGAAACCTGTAGAGGTCTTTCGGCGCTAATGGAACATGATTATTAAGTTACTAGCTGACCCGGCGAACTTCGTACCGCCTAACAGTCAATGAATGTCGTGTTACCTTTTAGCTGAACTAATTTAGGCTTTGATGAACGTAATACAATGATAGAAAATAATATTAATATCGATAGAAATATAAAAGTATTTTATTTTGGTGAATGATGATGAATACATACAGAATGAGAATAAAAATTTAAAAAATAATAATAATTAAGTATTTCAAATACATGTCAGAAAAAAACCATTGAAAACTATGTTGTGCAGGTTGGGATACACTCTGATTAATTCATTAATCGGATTTTCATTCAAGCACCTTGTGGTAAACGACATTCTTTGTTTTTTGGTCAGGCGCAAGAACAAATAATGCGGATGGTTTGCCGACACGTGAGCATGCCACGTACAATTGACCATGAGAAAAACTCGCATTTTCTAGATTGAGGCCACAAATAGTCAAGGATTGGCCCTGTGATTTGTTGATCGTCATGGCGAAGGCAAGACGAATCGGGAATTGAATTCGTTTAAACTCAAAGGGCATATCTGTTGGGATCATCGGAATCCTTGGAATAAGAACTTCCTCATCTTTAAATTTTCCTTTAAGTATCGACGCGTGAATCACATTGCTCATCAGTTTTCTTATCACCAAACGCGTTCCATTGCACAGTTTTGGTTGGTTTAAATTTCTAAGCATGATGACTACCGAGCCAACCTTCAGTTGTAAATTGTGCGGTGGTAAACCAGGCACATCGAAGGAGTTCAAAAATTCAGTTGGATAATTAGTGGCTTCTTCTTCGTTTGTTACACAGTCGATAGATTTGAATGAATACAGAGTACCGGCGATTTGATTTTGAATTATAAAATTGAGGTCATCTACATCTTTATTTTTAGCCGCCAAAATTGCTCGCTCACTTAACCATTTGGTATTTTTGTGGTTAGCAATGATATCCGGAAATACTTTGTTGATAAGCTCGTCTTTTGATGAGACGAAATTGCAAAAATTTGGAGGAAATGAAATCAAACCGCTCGATTCGTCAACAGGAACACGGCCATTACCGATAGTCAGCAATTGCTTCGAGAAATCATCAGCAGATAGATCGTTCAACAATGCAACTCTCATATTTACAGACAGTTGAAGTTTGTTTACATATCGCCACAGATTTGATGCTTTGAGGCAAGCGTTTATTTCGTCGGCAGCAGTAGATCTTGGAATTACTGGTAGTTTTTGTCGGAAATCGCCAGATAATAAAATCATTGAACCACCAAAACATCTCGAGTCATTGCGCAGATCTTTTAATGTTCGGTCTAGTGCTTCCAATGCGCGTTTGTGCGCCATTGTGCATTCGTCCCATATGATGATTTTTGATGCTACTAAAACTTTGGCCATTGCGGAGTGTTTCGAAATGTTACATGTCGGTTGTTCAGTAGTTTGAAGGTTTAGTGGCAATTTTAACGCTGAGTGAGCCGTACGGCATCCGTCTAACAATGTGGCCACTATTCCAGAAGAAGCAATTGCTACCGCAATTTCGGATCTCGCACGTACAGTGGCCAAAATCAATGACGTGAGGAATGTCTTCCCAGTTCGACCGGAGGCATCCAAAAAAAATCAGCCACCATTTCCATCATCAATTGCATTAATCAGTGTATCATAGACATCCTTCTGCTTAGGATTGAACAGTGGTACATTCGTTTGAACTGATTGGATTAGTTCATGTGGATCATATTCACGTTCACGTTCCAAATCTCTATTAAATGCGTCATTCATTCCGCGATCTGGCGCTGGCATTCCTAACCTAACTAACAAACTGCCGCACATGAGGTAACACATATATTCGATCAAGAGCAAAGCCTGGTTATGCATCTCCTCATTCGCCTCAAGATCGGGATTTCTTGAGCTGACACGAATTCGATATAAAATGTCTTCTGACATGTTATCTTTGTATTTGTTCCACAGGTCACGTGGGTTCGATGGGAAGCATGTCGAAATAATGATAGCAAATAATGTGCGTATCTGACTTGGAGATGCAGAAATAATTGCTTCAGCGATTGTCGTGTCCCAATGAGTATCGTTTTCAAGCAAATTCAGCTCTTGACATGCTGTACGAAATGTGGGGCACACTATACCATTAACAGCTCGTAGTGATTCAAATGATGTTGGCCCTCGAACATGTACCAGCAACAACCGCAAATAGAAACATTCATCATTCTTCGGATGAACTGTGTAAATACGACCAAAAGCATCAGCAGAACGCATATCTGGATGACCAGGAACTGCATCGCCTTGCATCCGACGTTGAAATTTCTTCGATGTAGCGTTCCAAGTGTAATAACGTGGCATTTCCGAGTAAAGCAACGTTCGTGCGAACGGATCGTTTTGACAAATCGCAAAGAAACTGGTCAGTGTTGTCGCTGGAGGTGTTTCGGCACGTTGAGCAGCATTCGACGCTGTGAAATATACTCTCTGACCGTTCTCTAGATGCACCCCCAAATAAACAGTGGGATAACGTTCGTGAATATGGAATGAGAATATACGCCAAATTGCTTCATTGCAGTTCACATATCTACCAACTTGATAGCGCGTGATTTCATCGTTGATATTGGATGTTTGGATACCAAAAACCGCCATGTCGCTCCCTTTCGTGACATATTTGCAAATGTATTTAATAGATTTGACCGAATTGCAATATTCAACATTACAATGTGCCTTGAATGTTTTGGAAAGAAGTGGCGAATATGGAACAATCCAACTGTTGTCAACTATGAAATCGTTTCCTTTCACTTTAGTTGTGATAGTTCTACCATTATCATCGGGCGATCGACGCCGATACAATGGATAACCATCGTTACCTGTAATGGTCTCTGCCGTGAATTTTCGCGGATACCGTTTGGAACACTTGCCGTCGACCATGAACGGTGATTGGCGGCTGATAGTGCCACATGGTCCATGAATCATATTCGTGATTACAACATCATGTAGGTCTGGATCGGTTTCAGGAGCAGGAATCTCCGCACATATGATGTCATCTATTTGATCAGGCCGAATTCTGTCTACTAACCAAATTAGAATGTGAGCATGCGGTAGGCCTCGTTTTTGCCATTCGACTGAATACATCCAGCATCGAGTAATCCCAAAGACGTGTTGCTTAACAATGTAATTTATTAGTGACCGAATTTTTTGCTTGAAAACCCGTGCGGTGATGTCGTGTCGATCACTTGATGTATGTCCGGGAAGCAGCAATTGAATAATTTCCATCCATTTCGGATTACATGTAAATGTAATGAATAGATCTGGCCGACCATAATGACGAACATATGTCATTGCAACTTGCGCATATTCATGCATATGACGCGGGCTACCTGTGTATGTCGCTGGTAAAATAGTCAATCGACCAACATTTTCTGAATCTCCTTCTGTGCTTATTGCATCGCGTAAATGAATATACTCTTCATAACGCAATTTAGCTTGATTCAACCGGATGAAAGTCAGGCGCTCCGTTTCGATTTTAACGCACATGTCAACGCAGTATTGTTGAAGCAGTCGACGAAATAGGAACAAATAATTGTCAGAATTTTCGTGAATCATCAAACGATATGCGTAATAATTCATCGAACTAACCTTCTTGGTAGTTTCCTGATCTGAAACAAATACAGTAAAAATTGTATTTTAGAACCCCTAATAGGTTAACGACTCTTACAGCTACTCTCTACTAAATTAGGAGTGACAACTTTTTTTGTGTACCAAAAGCAAACAGAATAAAATGTATATCAAGTTAAAATGAAAACAATGATATTGATCTTACCATTCAATGGATTAATCATTTTTATATTAAAATGATATCCATCGTCTCCTTGCCAAAACATCAGCGGGTATTGTAACGCGTCATATGAACGGTGTGTTTCATATATTCTCTGTAGTTGCCCAGTATTGCGTCGTGTAAGCACAATATCACGTGTTTCCAAGTTTTCACCAACAATCAGGATTGCCACTTCATCGATTGTTGGAGCATTAAATGTGCGTTCATGTGTTCCAGCTGGTCTTTTATCTGCTCTGATTACAACTTTATAGTCATAACTTGGCATGCGCTCTAAAGCAGTCTTGCACAGCCTGACCAATGCATGATGTTCATGAAGCATTTGCTGCAAATCTTAGAGAATTGCTCTTTTCGTAGCTGTGTTGATCCCTTGACGCCGGTCAAGTTGTTCTTCCATATTGCCCATGAAGTATATTTGCAAGAATTTGTGCTGTGCACCTTCAATAGGTTGCAATGATCCAATGCGATGGCAAATCTGGCCTTGAATCTGTAAATTCAAAGCCATAGTTATAGTTAGATTTACAAACACTTTTTTTTCAAATAATAACATACCATTTTTATTTTAGAGACAAATACAGAAATCTAACAAACTACATTCAAAATTATTTTTACAGTCATAGAAAATAAAGTTTTTAACGTAAATTACCTTAAATGTCGGATTATATCTGTGTTCTTCGATAATTTCCGCCCCAAATGAAGTCATTTGGAAACAGACATTGTATTTTTGAGTGTTCGCTAGAAAATGTCGTGATTCTAGTGTTTCGCCATAAAGCAGGGAACGCAATGGCTCTGGTGGCGGGACCACTAATGTCAATGTCACTTTACCACTAAGGCAGCACAAACCAGGCGTTTCACCAGCAAACTTCAATGCGCCACAATGCTGGCAAACAACGTCCATTGGACCAATGCAAACCAAACGATGCAAGCTGTAGTCGATGGTGCAATCACATCGAAACGCTGCTCGATTCAAATCAATACTTGAACCATTTCTTCTTGCACTTCGAAGATTATTCCTCTGTTCATCTGTACGATAAGCTCGACGATTTCTCGTTTCTAATCTAGCCGTTTCACGGGCTGCCTCTCTTTGCTCTTGTGTTTGAGAAGCACGAGTTAAGGCCCTTCTTTGCTCCATCCTAACGCGGCGCTCTTCTCGGGCAATTTCTCGTTCTTCGCCAGATAATTGACTCGCGATATTCCGTTGCCTAATTGCATTACGGCTCCGCTGGGAAAGATGAGATCTTCTAGGACGCGGCATTTTTATTAATAGTAATACTGAATATGCACTCGCACAAAACCACATAAAACAATCGAGACATAGACAATAGCTTATCAAGAAAAATCATAGATAACCTATGAAAAGACATTTACACTTTTGTTAACCTGTAGAATAAATCTTTAATTAATTTAATAAATAATTTACACAAATTAATGTCTAAAACAAACAAATATAACAGTACCTACCTGAACTTTCGAGACATTTTACACAAAATAAATTTCTGAACGCACGCATAAATAGTTGTTACAGTATTTGACAGGATTGGACAACAAATGTTTGACATGTAATAAACAAATGAGCATTTATTGAAATGATTAAATATTCATTACACATTTCTGAACGGACGCGTAATATTTTTCAATCTTTTTTTAAAAAAAATACACATAATAGTTTATTCATCCATTTTAAATAGTTTATGAACGCATGCATAAATGTCAATTATTACTTACAGATTTTGAAAAAAAAATTTGACAGCACCGAAACTAAAGAACATTTAGGGAAAATAACGCATTTTTCAAGTATTCGTCAATTTTTCATTATTTTTAAGATGTATTCTGCTATTCGGGGCGGAGACAAATCCAACAAATCAAAAACCATGAAAATTGGTCCAGCAGATCTCGAGTTATAAGTGTTGTAACAAACCCGACTTTGTTTTATATATATAAAAGATTTCATATTCAGTCAGATTCACAGTTCTGTGTCTCCTGGGTCAGTCTTGGCTGATACCTTGTGTCAGTGACACGGAGGAATTCCGCTGGCTCCTGTTGTCGGCTCGGAACTTCCGGTCAGCGGGGCCGCCCATCCAGTAATTTAGTCCAAGTCTGACAGACTGCCATCTGGTAGGCGAAGTAGTGATGTGAGAGTATGGCCTCAGTTTGGATTAGTGCGTCAGTCGAGTGTGCGACACCATGTATATATGGACTCAACTGCGCACGTGGCCAAAGGAGCCACCTCGGCAACGTAGAAGTTGGCCGATCGCAGTCCGTCAGGGCTTTACCCACCGGCCGCTCCACTTACTACGACCCTAGCAGTGTAGCACGGACAACGGTTTACTACAAACCAGGCGTTGGACACGGCACATGCAGGAGAAGCTTGCACAGAGGAAAAACGTGCGCAAGGTCACGGTCAGGAATCCAGGACAGGACATTCCAAGATGACGATGCTGAAAGGACACCACCTACCATTGATAATAGAGAGGAGAATGCACCTAATGCTGCAGTATCTTCAAAGTTACCAGTTCGTCAGATTCAAAGCCAACGAACGTGTCTGACAACGACAGCGTCCTTTGCCCAACTCAAACAGATAAGCGTTCCTACAACACGATGATGTGCAGATGGGGGTGTCAACAGAACAGAGGACAGCTGGAACAAGCTACGACTAAAGCCACGGTCTGACACAAAACCCTCCATTATCACCAGAGAAGTTACCACCTATTACTCAGGATAAAGCCCATTCCTGAACAGGGAACTGAGGAAACACGTCGAATGGTGATTTATACGGACGACACCATTAGGCATCTGTTATCGCCACTGGTTAACCAGAGGCTCGGCCGACAGTTTTTCCAGGTATCAGAAACTCCTTTTTTTACTCACTAGTCGGTAACCGGCAAGTCTCGCAGTGTCATCGAGTGAGTTCCCTCGGAAATCACAGAAGAGGAGGTAACCCAACAATATAAATCGAGAGAGGAGAAAACCGACAAACTAATACCGCAGCCGGTCTATTTTTTAACCCTGCTGGCAGGTCCAGCAATCGAATTATCGTATAACGTGAAACATCATCTCAATACCAAAGTGGTGACTGAAATGTATCAATCAAGAGAGGGGCTTCCGCAATTCTGAAGATGTCAGCGTCTCATCCATACCGCCAATTACTTGTACCTGCCACCTAAGTTGTGTGAAGTGCAAGAACCACCATACATCCAGGGACTGGCAAAATGTGTAAATTATGGAGGTGATCATCGTGTTACAGGGAGAGTATGCTCCAAATTCCAGAAGGCACCGAGGATTTATACTGAGCAGGGACAAGCAGCACGGACCAGACAACACCAACCACTTGCCGCCCTCGTACAACCGAATATTACCAACGACAACGAATTTCAGTCCTTATGTCGCAGAACGTTCACGGCCGCTGGCGACCTTCAGCTGGTACCAGATATCAACAGCAATTAGTGCGACTACAGTGGCACACATTCACAGTTCGCATTCTCGGATGTCATGAAGATGGTCACAAGCTTGACAGAACTTGTAGTCGACCATTCGCCAGACGATCGCTTTTACAGTTTACGACTACTCACCTTAGCGGAGGGAGCCATAAAGATACTAGTATTTACTGCCAGTAATGGCACACGGGCCAAAAAGGCGTATAATCTTTCTCTCTGAATATTTAACGTGAATGTCGCCTACGATAATATAGTAGGCTCGAGGATTTAGTCACACGTTTAAAGATCGACATTGTATTCCTTGTAGAAACGCACCTCTGCCTCGCCCAGCTTTTCAAACTAAGCAACATGGTGGGCTACCGGACGGACAGAGCAAATCGCCGAGGAGGCGCCACATACGTAGACATCAAGCGATCTGTCACCCACGTTCCTCTAGCATTGCTGCAATTTATGTCTCTGGAAGCAACAGCGGTTAATTTCTCTACCAGTTTTGGCATCATAACATTGGCTGCAGCGTATATTAGCCCTCAGAAGCCATTAGTCGAGAATGATCTTCTGCTGCTGTTTGCTGAACACGAGAGAATTCTGATCCTTGGGCACTTGTTATGGAATTCGCGCCGTGCCAACCCACGAGGGAACCAGCTGTACGGTGTGAAGGAACGACTAGAAGTCATCAAACCTGGGACAGATGATCCAACTTACATCTCGAACAATCCATCCCACAGACCAGATTTGTTGGACATATTCACCGCAGAAAATCTAAGACTTGATCTGTACCTTTAATCCATTAACGTTCTGACGTTAGATCACAATACGGTGGTCGATACTATCACATAGGTGGTGAAACATCTATGGCTCTCGATACAAAGGACTACGAATTGGGGCCAGTATCAGGCGTTCATTAGCAACAGTTTCCACCGCACAACAGACGTCTCGCCAGCAGTCCTGATAGAGGAGACTGTCCTCGCTTTCACCAAAAATATCTGAAAGGCCTACCACCAGGCCACGTCACTACTGAGTGGCGCGCTTTCTACAATGAAGGGCTTCCACCAATGATGCAGGAAATGAAGAGCTTTAAGAACAGGATGCAAAAGCGCTGGCAGCAGCACCATAACCCCATGAAACAACCGAGAACTTGAGCGTCTCTCCCATGACATACATCACAAAGCCACTGATTCCGTCAAGAAAAGTGGAAAGATAAGATGAACACTCTGATCTTACACACCAAGGATGAATAGGGTCTTGTCTGGGCCCACTGAAACCAAGAACTGTGAACGTGGTGCTTCAGGGATCAACAGGTTCAATGTTTGACCCACTGAGCAAATCACTGCATTTTGCCGCTATGCATGTGTCACAAAAGGCCTTAGCACATGAGGACGCCGCCGAAGAGGACGAGATAAGAAGACAACGCGAGACAAAAGACACTCAACGGGTGGAAAAAGAGACGGAACTACTACTGAAGACAATGGCGTAAGTCCGCTTCATTATATAACGACTTGGCAACCACTCAGCTCCAAGACTGGGCGGCATGACGAACGAATAGTTGAAGAAGTTGCCATGCAAACCACTGGTTGTAAGTAGTTTATGTGTCTGTATGTTGGCAGCGCGATAGATCGCATTAATAACTCTGAAAGAGCTGTGCGTCTGCTTGTAAGAGACTCTGTGTGGCTGGTCGGACTCGCAGTTGGAATTTAATAGTCAGCAGTGATGGAGTTTGGAAGTTAATAGTTAGCAGTGATGGAGGTTAAAGGCCTGAAGTGTTAGCGCCAGCGGACGATCTGGACGTGTGTCCATCACGCAATTGTAATATTCTTAACGATTATATGATTTTTGGAACTGGATGTCACGGGCGATTATATATTTTTGTATTGGTTGTGACATCACTACGGCAAAATCTGCTAAATACATTGTTTGCTCTCCTCTGGTATTTCAGTTTAAGTGAAAACATAATAAAGAAGTTTCGTGGTGTCGATTGCTCGCCTCCAGCTAGGAGACTCATCGTCCAACTGGAAGAGTGTTCGCATTCTGCAATCACCAAAGCCAGGGAAGGACCATCGCCTGGATAACCGACAAAATACTGGAATGGATCGTACTTCAACGACTTCACTCAACATTCATTGAGAGGGATGCGATTCGCCCGGATCAGTTGGCCTACCAGCCACCCCTCTTGGCCGGACACCAGCTTTACAGACTATGGAGTATATAGCTCGAGAATTACACAACGCAGCCTTTCTCGATGTTGAAAGGGCATATAATGGAATATGGAAAAATATGCTGCTCACCAAACTGCATGTCGTAACTGCCATTCCAGACTACTACACGTAGATTATTGACACCTATCTTCAAGACAAGCACTCTTTTGTCTGGATAGACTGTTAACAGTCCAGCATTCAACAAGTGCTGTAGGGCATCCTTCAACGCTCATCTCTGTACCAGATTCTGTTCGTTCTGTATGTGCATTACATGCCGTTACTTCCACAAATCGTCCTTGCGTAATTCAGGAATGGTATGGTGGTCCTTAGCAACAGCGTGAGAGATGATGCAGCAATGGAGATTCTCGAACGGCAGCTTACTGTTACTGAAATGTGGAAGCAGGCCATTGTCTTTCCTAGCCATCGACGTGAACATTGAGATCATGTCACACTGCACAACACTCCAGTCTCTTATACAAATCAAGTGAAGTACCTGGGAGTGATACCAGAGTGGAAACTCATCTTCAAGGACCATGGTCAGGGAAAACGCAACAGCAGCTTGCATCTGTTTCACCAATCAAATCTACCCCACACCATGATGCCGGGTGTTGGCCCTGTGTGCCTCGGTCGTATGCAGTCCTGATTGTGGCGCTCACCTGCATGGCGCCAAACACGCATACGACCATCATTGGCACCAAGGCAGAAGCGACTCTCATCGCTGAAGACGACACGTCTCCATTCGTCCCTCCATTCACGCCTGTCGCGACACCACTGGAGGCGGGCTGCACGATGTTGGGGCGTGAGCGGAAGACGGCCTAACGGTGTGCGGGACCGTAGCCCAGCTTCATGGAGACGGTTGCGAATGGTCCTCGCCGATACCCCAGGAGCAACAGTGTCCCTAATTTTCTGGGAAGTGGCGGTGCGGTCCCCTACGTCACTGCGTAGGATCCTACGGTCTTGGTGTGCATCCGTGCGTCGCTGCGGTCCGGTCCCAGGTCGACGGGCACGTGCACCTTCCGCCGACCACTGGCGACAACATCGATGTACTGTGGAGACCTCACGCCCCACGTGTTGAGCAATTCGGCGGTACGTCCACCCGGCCTCCCGCATGCCCACTATACGCCCTCGCTCAAAGTCCGTCAACTGCACATACGGTTCACGTCCACGCTGTCGCGGCATGCTACCAGTGTTGAAGACTGCGATGGAGCTCCGTATGCCACGGCAAACTGGCTGACACTGACGGCGGCGGTGCACAAATGCTGGGCAGCTAGCGCCATTCGACGGCCAACACTGCGGTTCCTGGTGTGTCCGCTGTGCCGTGCGTGTGATCATTGCTTGTACAGCCCTCTCACAGTGTCCGGATCAAGTATGGTGGGTCTGACACACCGGTGTCAATGTGTTCTTTTTTCCATTTCCAGGAGTGTATAATACATGAATGTCACTACGCTGTAATAATCACTAACTCGAGTGTTTCAGTACGCATAGTAATAACCAACTGCATTCAGACCCGGAGAACTGGGGTATTTATGAGGACTGGCACTGCTCGTTATAACCCGAATGTGGTCCACTTCTTTGCAAGTTGTCAGTTCTCCTCGTTCCGCATTGCGTACGTAAAATTTGTTACAGGCGCTTAATTGCACGGTCAAGTCTTTGGTAGCTATTGTTGTGTTCTCCGTATTGCTTGCTGCTCTACGTAACAAGAACTAATGAATACAATGAGGTGACAAAATTCATGGGACAGCGATACTCCCACGTACAAAGGGCGGTATTATCACGTATAAAAGGTATAAAAGACCACTGTCTTGACGGGGCTGTCATTTTTACTCAGGCAATTCATGTGGAAAGGTTTCCAATGTAATTACGACTGCACGACGGGAACAAAAAGAATTTGAACTCGGAATGGGAGTTGAAGCTGGACGCACGATGCATTCCATTTCAGAAATCCTAAGGGAATTCAGCATTCCGAGATCCAGTGTCAAGAGCATCCCGAAAATACCAAATATCAGGCATTACCTCTGTTCAACGCAGTGGCTGATGGCCTTCGCTTAACGACCAACAGCAGTGGCTTTTGCGTAGAGTTGTCTGTGTCATGAAATAAGCAAAACTGCTTGATTATTTTCATCATGGGAGCAACATCAGCTACCCATACGAAATTGTCTCGAATGAAAAACAGCCCACAGTTGCACTAATTATGTTTATTCTAAATCTTGGCCATGGTTTCAACTCTAATAATATAGCCTTCTCCAGAAGTCATAAGCTTTTAAAAATGAAAAGTGTCTTAGCCCAGCGGCTGCGTCAAGATCAATAAAATAAAATTACTTCAACAAACATAAGCCTGTTTCGATCATAAGTAAAACTACATATGGCACCGTATGTCCTCCGCCACTACATCTGCTATACTAGGCGCACGGTCGTCAAAATCATCAATGAAACAGTTGGTAATACTGTCAAAACGTCGAGTCACCGATCTGCTCAATATGACACGCGGAATTACTGTCTCATACACAAAAATCCTCAAAAAATCCGTACGTTTTAAAAAACACAACGGAATACGTATGCCTTCACTTTAAAGCACTTTTGAGGCACGTAGCACAACTGAAACCGGCATATTATAACTTCATTCGGAGCTCATACTACACACGACCATAACATTTAAAGGCTGGGCTTCGACTACCTAGACTGCCGTAAGCATTCTCTATCTCCAAGAGAAAAGACTCCAGAAGAATACTCCGTTCTGATTGGTCTGTTTTCTTTAAGGCCAATACAAAAACATTATTCTCCCGCGTTAGTCCGGCCTTTTCGTGACTAACAAATCAACAAAATACACACTTTCTAACTCTACTTTTCCCCGAAATAAATATTTAACATTCTGATGTTGTGTTTATACTTCATATTATTAACAATTTTCATTTGCACTCGAATTAGATTTCCTTTTACCATTAACTTACTTATCATATTCCGATACAAAATTCCCAGTCGTCTGCATTCACACTGTCTTAAAAATTTCTCACATTGCAGCGTTCATTAGTAGAACAGTGATTTACTTATTTACTTTAGACCACGTTCACGCATCATTCACACTGCTGAAAGCATATACAAAACTGTACAATCATAAATAAACAAAAAAGCCTTCAAGAAATAAACTGAACAATTCACAAAAAACATTCTCTTGGCCTGTTTCTTGACTGTCTCTGTCCGCTACTGTACTCTGGTGGATGCAAATTATAACTACGTACTTGACTGAACCTACTTCTGACCATTTGTCACTGTGCATGCATAAGTAATTCTCCTAATACACAGGCTCTAGACAGGAACAATATAACTTCAGCAAACGCTCTGTCCGAACATTCCAAGCAGAGCCAGTAAGATGGGCAAAAACTCACCTAAGACGCAGCGACAAGGGTCCGTTTTGTGGATTCTAGCACGTCCAGCATCCTGCTATAGGGGAGAGGGAAGTGTAACCGACCTCTATGCCTGTACTCACGAGTGGAGCGACCATGCTCTGTTACAAAAGCCATGTCTCTAACCTACCCCAACGTTCAGGAAGTTGAGGTGATCATAGGAGCATGCCCTTAATGAAACTCACTGCCTATTATGAGTTCGAATACGACAAATTCCCTTCAGAGCGAACAGCTTACATCCACGAATGAGCACCGTTTTAGAAAGCGTAGCTAGAGCGAAATTAAGCTTGTCCTCTTCTCACATGATATACCTGCGAAATGTGGATGAAGGGCATCAGGCAGATTCCATATTTGTAGATTACCGAAAAAAGCAATAGACATGGTGCACCACTGCAGAGTGTTAACGAGAATATGAACATACAAAATAGGTTCCCAGATATGTGAGTGGCTCGAAGACTTCTTAAGTAATAGAACCCAGTATGTTGTCCTCGACGCCGATTGTTCATGAGAGACAAGGGTGTCGTCAGGGTATATGGTAGGACCTCTGTTACTTTCTGTACATGTAAATAGTCTGGCGAATGGGGTGTTTTCTGAGGACGTTGTGGTATGTGGAAGGTGTCGAAGTTGAGTGACTATAGGGGGACACAAGAGGCTTTAACAAAATGTTTAGGTGGTTTGATGAACGGCAGCTAACAGTAAATGTACAAAAATGCAGACGAGTAGGAAAAACAAACCCGTAATGATCAGATACAGCATTTGTAGTGTCCTTTTTCAAACAGTCGCTTAGTTTAAATATGTGGGCGTAACGTTGTAAACCGATATGAAATGGAATGAACAATTGAGCATTATGGCACGGAAGGCGAATGGTCGACTTCGGTTTATTGGGGGAATTTAGGAAAAGTGTGGTTCATCTTAAAGAAAACTGCGTGACCCATTCTTCAATACTGCTCAAGTGTTTTGGATTCTCGCAAGGTCGGATTAAAGGAAGAAATCGAAGCAATTCAGAGTCGGGCTGCAAGATTTGTTACCGGTAGGTTCGACCAACACGCATCTTTTACGGAGATGCTTCAGGAGCTGAAAAGGGAATCCCTGGAGGATAGGCGACGATCTTTTTGAAGATCACTGTTTAGAAAATTTAGTGAACCTGCATTTGAAGCTGACTGCAGAAAGGTTCTACTGCCGTCAACATACATTTCGCTTAAGGACCACGGAGGTAAGATACGAGACATTAGGTCTCGTAGCGAAGCATATAGACAATCGTTTTTCCCTCGTTCTATTTGCGAGTTGAATAGGAAGAGAATTGAACAGTACTGGTGCTGGGCACACTCCGTCATACACATTGCGGTGGGTCGCAGATTATATATGTGGATGTATATCTGGGAGGATACTTCAAAACATTCGCACTATCACAGTTACACTGAGACGCTCTCACACGGAAAAATGGGAAGGAAATAGATTATGTATTGAGGCGGATTAAAAATAAATAACGGAACACACTTGCGCTCTCCTCTATCCCAGGCTTCCCTGTCATTTCATAGCTGGAGAAACTGTTGGTAATTTTTTAGGCCGAAATGACGCTCCGTTTAAATGAAAGCGTGTCTCATCGACCCTTTTCAGGCGCCTTTCTAAAACTTAAACCTCAATAACCATCGTAAGGATCTTTAGACAGCTAAAAATATTTAGTTATTGTGAAACTAACTGAAACTAAAATGGGAGCAATTACGACAGAAGCGGGTACTGCATACAACGCCTGAGCTCTACTGGTTTCCACTTATTAACTTGTGGTACACTTTGCCATCAGAATCAGATAATAACCTACCAATGTTCTAGCCCCTTAATCTAGTTACATAAATGAAAATAAACCTGTGTGGGGTGTCATGATCCTTTCCTGCCAGGCGACGCCGCCTTGTCGGAGGCACTTTCAGTGCCGGGAGGAAGGGCTTGACTTCTGTGTCGAAGTCAAGAGCTGCGCCGGCGATAGCGTAGCTGCTGGCAGGGTCACTCAAGCTGGAGTGGTCTTTACGGAGGAGCCGAACAAATAATGTCCCACAATATAGGGAGGGGGGGCTCTAGAGGCGTAGTGATGCCAACTTCCCTAAACGAGTAAACCTGATAGAAACCCTTGGCCTCGAAGTTGAGGATTGGGCAAGCGGCTAACGACTCCTTCCTGTTAAACAATGAAAAACAAACCACCCTGTTCAGAAATCTTAAAGTAAAGAAGCTTGACTGATACGTGGACAACGTCACAGCTTCGTTAAAGGAAAAGGCAAAGACAAACGAGAAATTACGAATTTATTGGAGCCTGCAATGTAAGATCATTGCACATGGCGGGAGCCCTGATGATACTGCTAGAACAGCTCGATAAATTCAAGGCAGTCACAGATGCCCAACAGGAAACGCGATGGAATGGACACAGAGTGCCTGGTACGGGAAGTTGTATAATTTTGTGTCACTGTCCAGAGAGCAACCATGAATTTTGTACACGGTTCGCCGTAAGACAAACATTTAAACATATACTGGGTGAATTTACTGGAATAACTTCTAGAATCTCACAACTGAGACTGAAGACCCGATTGGCAAACTATTCATTGATCAATGTACATGCACTTAACAGAAGTAGCAAATGACCAGGATAAAGATGCCTTCTATGAGAACGTCGAGGGAGCTTATGATGGATGCCCTGTGCATGATGTTAAAATAATTATTGGAGACGTCAATGCACCTCATGGAAAAGGAGATCATTACCGTCCAGGAGCAGGAAAGCATAGTCTCTATGAATACACAAATGATGATGGACACAGAATTGTTCAGTTTGCACTAGCACATAACATGGCTGTATCACTATGTTTCCGGACATAAAGATCCATAACACAGCTTTGTGTAGCACTGATCAGAATACTCTCAACCAAAACGATAACCTAATTATTGATAGGAGGCATTTCTCAAACTTACTACCTGCAGAGAGGTTAATGTGGATTCAGAGCACCAACCTGTAATTGTGAAACTAAGAGCTCGAATATCTAAAGTAAGAAAAGTGAAAGGAACACGTCAAAGTAAGTATATGGTGTCAAAGGCAAAAAATGAAGTGATTGCTATAAAGTACTCTGAGAAAGTTACTGAAAATATTGCTCTATACTCTCCTAGTGTAAGTGAAACTCCGGAACAGGAATGGAGTGCTTGGCAGCAGAGAAAGTGCTAGGAAAAGAAGGAAAACAACCAAGGATTTCCTGGTTTGATGAAGAGGATAAGTTAAGCGAAAAACGTGGCTTAAAGGAAAAATGATTGAGAAATGGGATGCGCGTTCAGCGGTAAGATTTTTTCAAGATAAAAGGAAAAAAAGAGAAGATACTGCATCGGAAGAACAAAAGGGAATGGGAAAGAAAGCAGATCGAAGAACTGTAGGCAATTGGAAAAACAAATGGCGTCAGAAAATTCATCAGAAAATTAATAGCCACGTATTAATATATGTAAAAGTGAAAATGGGGAATAACTAACTGATGATCAAGAGATACTAAAACGTTGAGTAGAGTATTTTACAGAACTGCTAAATGCGCCATAACATTCTATTTTCCCTCCTCTCCCTCCACTCCCCAAGAGAGGTAGACAAAGCAGCTACGTGACAGAAGAACATAAAGCATTCGGGACTGATAATATAAGATAGATAGGGGTAAGATAGATACTGCCTACAGGAAAATTAAAGAGACCTTTGGAGAGAAGAGAACCACTTGTATGAATATCAAGAGCTCAGATGGCAACCCGGTTCTAAGCAAAGAACGGAAGGCAGGAAGGTGGAAGGAGTATATAGAGGGTTATAACATAACATGAACCATGGACCTTACCGTTGGTGGGGAGGCTTGCGTGCCTCAGCGATACAGATGGCCGTACCGTAGGTGCAACCACAACGGAGGGGTATCTGTTGAGAGGCCAGACAAACATGTGGTTCCTGAAGAGGGGCAGCAGCCTTTTCAGTAGTTGCAGGGGCAACAGTCTGGATGATTGACTGATCTGGCCTTGTAACATTAACCAAAACGGCCTTGCTGTGCTGGTACTGCGAACGGCTGAAAGCAAGGGGAAACTACAGCCGTAATTTTTCCCGAGGGCATGCAGCTTTACTGTATGATTAAATGATGATGGCGTCCTCTTGGGTAAAATATTCCGGAGGTAAAATAGTCCCCCATTCGGATCTCCGGGCGGGGACTACTCAAGAGGACGTCGTTACCAGGAGAAAGAAAACTGGCGTTCTACGGATCGGAGCGTGGAATGTCAGATCCCTTAATCGGGCAGTTAGGTTAGAAAATTTAAAAAGGGAAATGGATAGGTTAAAGTTAGATATAGTGGGAATTAGTGAAGTTCGGTGGCAGGAGGAACAAGACTTTTGGTCAGGTGATTACAGAGTTATAAATACAAAATCAAATAGGGGTAATGCAGGAGTAGGTTTAATAATGAATAAAAAAATAGGAGTGCGGGTTAGCTACTACAAATAGCATAGTGAACGCATTATTGTGGCCAAGATAGACACAAAGCCCATGCCTACTACAGTAGTACAAGTTTATATGCCAACTAGCTCTGCAGATGATGAAGAAATAGATGAAATGTATGACGAGATAAAAGAAATTATTCAGGTAGTGAAGGGAGACGAAAATTTAATAGTCATGGGTGACTGGAATTCGTCAGTAGGAAAAGGGAGAGAAGGAAACATAGTAGGTGAATATGGATTGGGGGGAAGAAATGAAAGAGGAAGCCGCCTTGTAGAATTTTGCACAGAGCATAACTTAATCATAGCTAACACTTGGTTCAAGAATCATAAAAGAAGGTTGTATACCTGGAAGAATCCTGGAGATACTAAAAGGTATCAGATAGATTATATAATGGTAAGACAGAGATTTAGGAACCGGGTTTTAAATTGTAAGACATTTCCAGGGGCAGATGTGGATTCTGACCACAATCTATTGGTTATGAACTGTAGATTGAAACTGAAGAAACTGCAAAAAGGTGGGAATCTAAGGAGATGGGAGATGGATAAACTGAAAGAACCAGAGGTTGTAGAGAGTTTCAGGGAGAGCATAAGGGAACAACTGACAGGAATGGGGGAAAGAAATACAGTAGAAGAAGAATGGGTAGCTAAGAGAGATGAAGTAGTGAAGGCAGCAGACGATCAAGTAGGTAAAAAGGCGAGGGCTAATAGAAATCCTTGGGTAACAGAAGAAATATTGAATTTAATTGATGAAAGGAGAAAATATAAAAATGCAGTAAATGAAGCAGGCAAAAAGGAATACAAACGTCTCAAAAATGAGATCGACAGGAAGTGGAAAATGGCTAAGCAGGGATGGCTAGAGGACAAATGTAAGGATGTAGAGGCTTGTCTCACTAGGGGTAAGATAGATACTGCCTACAGGAAAATTAAAGAGACCTTTGGAGAGAAGAGAACCACTTGTATGAATATCAAGAGCTCAGATGGCAACCCAGTTCTAAGCAAAGAAGGGAAGGCAGAAAGGTGGAAGGAGTATACAGAGGGTTTATACAAGGGCGATGTACTTGAGGACAATATTATGGAAATGGAAGAGGATGTAGATGAAGAGGAAATGGGAGATAAGATACTGCGTGAAGAGTTTGACAGAGTACTGAAAGACCTGAGTCGAAACAAGGCCCCGGGAGCAGACAACATTCCATTAGAACTACTGATGGCCTTGGGAGAGCCAGTCCTGACAAAACTCTACCATCTGGTGAGCAAGATGTATGAGACAGGCGAAATACCCTCAGACTTCAAGAAGAATATAATAATTCCAATCCCAAAGAAAGCAGGTGTTGACAGATGTGAAAATTACCGAACTATCAGTTTAATAAGTCACAGCTGCAAAATACTAACGCGAATTCTTTACAGACGAATGGAAAAACTGGTAGAAGCGGACCTCGGGGAAGATCAGTTTGGATTCCGCAGAAATGTTGGAACACGTGAGGCAATATTAACCTTACGACTTATCTTAGAAGTAAGATTAAGAAAAGGCAAACCTACGTTTCTAGCATTTGTAGACTTAGAGAAAACTTTTGACAATGTTGACTGGAATCTCTCTTTGAAATTCTGAAGGTGGCAGGTATAAAATACAGGGAGCGAAAGGCTATTTACAATTTGTACAGAAATCAGATGGCAGTTATAAGAGTCGAGGGACATGAAAGGGAAGCAGTGGTTGGGAAAGGAGTGAGACAAGGTTGTAGCCTCTCCCCGATGTTATTCAATCTGTATATTGAGCAAGCAGTAAAGGAAACAAAAGAAAAATTCGGAGTAGGTATTAAAACTCATGGAGAAGAAGTAAAAACTTTGAGGTTCGCCGATGACATTGTAATTCTGTCAGAGACAGCAAAGGACTTGGAAGAGCAGTTAAACGAGTTGGACAGTGTCGTGAAAGGAGGATATAAGATGAACATCAACAAAAGCAAAACGAGGATAATGGAATGTAGTCAAATTAAATCGGGTGATGCTGAGGGAATTAGATTAGGAAATGAGACACTTAAAGTAGTAAAGGAGTTTTGCTATTTAGGGAGTAAAATAACTGATGATGGTCGAAGTAGAGAGGATATAAAATGTAGACTGGCAATGGCAAGGAAATCGTTTCTGAAGAAGAGAAATTTGTTGACATCGAGTATAGATTTAAGTGTCGGGAAGTCGTTTCTGAATGTATTTGTATGGAGTGTAGCTATGTATGGAAGCGAAACATGGACGATAACTAGTTTGGACAAGAAGAGAATAGAAGCTTTCGAAATGTGGTGCTACAGAAGAATGCTGAAGATAAGGTGGATAGATCACGTAACTAATGTGGAGGTGTTGAATAGGATTGGGGAGAAGAGAAGTTTGTGGCACAACTTGACTAGAAGAAGGGATCGGTTGGTAGGACATGTTTTGAGGCATCAAGGGATCACAAATTTAGCATTGGAGGGCAGCATGGAGGGTAAAAATCGTAGAGGGAGACCAAGAGATGAATACACTAAGCAGATTCAGAAGGATGTAGGTTGCAGTAGGTACTGGGAGATGAAGAAGCTTGCACAGGATAGAGTAGTATGGAGAGCTGCATCAAACCAGTCTCAGGACTGAAGACCACAACAACAACAACAGTATAACATCAGGACTATTGAAAGTCGGAGCAGTTGAGTTAAATTCCAGGGCATACAACATTTTGTGCCTTATCTGGGAAAAGGAAGAGTTGCTAGAACAATGGAATACTGGGATAGTGTGTTTGGTACACAAGAAAGGCAACTACAGAAACACAAGTCTCCAAACTATTACAGACATAGCACTGTCAAACATCTTGCTTGGTCGATTTTCACCCATAGCAGAAAACATTACTGGAAATTATCAGTGTGGATTCAGAAGAGGAAAGTCAACTGTGAGCCAGATATTTACTCTCTGGCAAACAGATCAACGAATTCGATGTTGGTGTGCACCAAGTTTTCATTGATTTCAAATCTGGAAGTGACACAATAAATCCGGCTAACATTTTTGAACCAATGCGCGAATTTCAGGTACCTGGGAAGTTAGTGCATTTGATAGAAGTCACCTTAAGGAACCGTCAGTGTCTAGGCTGTCACGCCAGTTTCCCACACGAACTGGACTACGAAGCGCAATCTCAGCTGTAAGACTGAGTGCAGAGAAGATGGGCTTGAAATCGAATGAAGGATAGACCAAGTACTTGCATAATCGTACAAGTCAATTCTTACGGCCAACAGCAACCCTTAATGGAATGGCTCTTGAGCGAATGGAATGTTTCATTTTTTTTCCTTGGGCCATCAGTCATCTGACTGGTTCGATGCACCCCGCCATGAATTCCTTTCCTGTGCCAACCTCTTCATCTCAGAGTAGCACTTCAAACCTACGGCCTCAATTATTTGCTGGATTTATTCCAATCTCTGTCTTCCTCTACAGTTTTTGTCCTCTAC
The DNA here is from genome assembly GCF_021461395.2 of Schistocerca americana. Taxonomy (NCBI): domain Eukaryota; kingdom Metazoa; phylum Arthropoda; class Insecta; order Orthoptera; family Acrididae; genus Schistocerca; species Schistocerca americana. The sequence goes on along the minus strand of NC_060125.1, from coordinate 264,066,941 downwards.
AGCTCCCTCTAGTGCCATGGAAGTCATTCCCTGATGCCTTAACAGATGTCCAATCATCCTATCATCCTGTCCTCCTTATCAGTGTTTCCAGATATTCCATTCCTCTCCTATTCTGCCTTACCTTATCTGTCCACCCAATTTCTGACATTCGTCTGAAGCACCACATCTCAAATGCTTCGATTTTCTTTCTGTTCTGGTTTTCCCATAGTGCACGTTTCACTATCATTCAACGCCGTACTCCAGACGTACATTCTCAGAAATATCTTCCTCCAATGAAGGCCTATGTTTGACACTAGTAGACTTCTCTTGTTCACGAATGCTTTTTTTGCCATTACTATTCTGCTTCTGATGTCCTCCTTACTCCGTCGGTCACTGGTTATTTTACTGCCTAGGAAGCAGAATTCCTGAATTTCATTACATCGTGACCATCAATCCGGATGTAAGGTTTCTCGCTGTTCTCATTTGTGCTACTTCTCATAACATTTGTCGTTCTTCGATTTACTCTCAGTCCGTATTCTGTACTCATTAGAGTGTTCATTCCATTCAGCAGATCATGTAATTCCTCTTCACTTTCAATCAGGATAGCAATTTCGTCAGGAAATCGTATCATTGATATCCTTTCACTTTGAATTTTAATTCCACTCCTAAACCTTCCTTTTAGTTCCATCATTGCATCTTCGATGTACAGATTGAACAGTAGGGGCGAAATACTGTCTTCCTGTCTTTCAGTCTTTTTCATCCGAGCACTTCGTTCTTGGTCGTCCACTCATTAATTCCCCTTGGCTCTAGTACATATTGTATATTACCCGTCTTTCCCTAAAGCTTACCCATATTTTTCTCGCTATTTCGAACATCTTCCACGATTTTACACTGTCGAACGATTTTTCCAGATCGACAAATTCTATGAATGTCTTCTGATTATTCTACAATTCATTATCAACGGCAACGTTAGAATTGCCTTTTATAAAGCCAATCTGATCGTCAACTAGCACATCCTCAATTTTCTTTTCATTTCTTCTGTATATTATTCTTGTCAGCAACATGGATGCATGAGCTGGATGCATTGTGCAACTATTCTCGCATTTATCAGCTCTAGTAGTCTTCGTAATTGTGTGGATGATATTTTTCCGAAAGTCAGACGATTTGTCACCAGACTAAACACTCTACACACCAACGGGAATAGTCGTTATGTTGCCACTTTCCGCAATGATTCTAGAAATCCAGATGGAATGTTATCTGTATCTTCTGCCTTATCCGGTCTTGAATCCTCCAAACCTCTTTTAAACTCTGATTCTACTACTGGATCCCCTATATCTTCTAAATCGAGTCCTGTTTCTTTGTTATCACATCAGAAAAAATCTTTCCCCTCTAAGGGGCTTTCAATGCATTCTTTCCCCCTATCCGATCTCTCCTCTGTATTTAACAGTGGAATTCCCGTTGCGCTCTTAATATGTTAGCAGCGTTGCTTTAATGTCACCTAAGGTTGTTTTGACTTTCCTGTATCCTGAGTCTGTCCTCCCGACAGTCACTTCTTTTTCGATTTCTTCACATTTTTGATGCAGCCATTTCGCCTTAACTTTTCTGCCCTTCCTATTTATTCCATTCCTCAGTGACTTGTATTTCTGTATTACTGAGTTTTCCGGAACATCTTTATACTTCCTCCATTCATCAATCAGCTGAAGTATCTCTTCTGTTGCGCATAGTATTTTCGCAGTTTACCTTCTTTGTAACTTTGTTATTCTTTCCAACATCTGTGATGACCCTTTTTAGAGATGCCCATTCCTCTTAAACTGTACTGTCTACTGATCTGTGCCTTCTTGATGCTACTGTAACCTTAGAGAACTTCTAGCGTATCTCGTCATTTCTTGGTACTTCCGTATCGCACTTCTTTGCGTATTGATTCTTCCTGACTAATGTTTTTAACCTCAGCCTACTCTTCATCACAACTAGATTGTGATCTGAGTCTATATGTGCCCCTGGGTAAGCCTTACAATCCAGTATCTGATTTCGGAATATCTGTTTGACCACGATGTAATTTAACTGAATCTTCCCATATCACGTGGCCTTTTCCAAGTATATCGCCTCCTCTTGTGATTCTTGAACTGAGTATTCGCTATTCCTAGCTGAAATTCATTACAGAACTACATTAGTCCTTCTCCTCTTTCATTCCATGTCCCGAGCCCATTTTCTGTTGTAACATTTCTTCTACTCCTTCCGCTAACACTGCATTCCAGTCCCCATGACTATCAGATTTACATCTCTCTTTACGTACTGTGCTACGCTTCCAATATCGTCATATACTTTCATTGTTCATCTTCAGCATGCGACGTCGGCATGTATGCCTGAATTATCGTTGGTGGTGTTGGTATGTTGTCGATTGTGATAAGAATAACCCTATTACTGAACTGTTCACAGTAACACACTCTTTTCCAACCTTCTCGTTCGTATAGTATCCTACTCCCATTACAACATTTTCTGCTGCTGTTGATATTATCCTATACCTATCTGACCAATATTCCTTGTCTTCTTTCCATTTCACTTCACTGACCCCTACAATATATAGATAGTGTATAGGCATTTCCCTTTTCAGATTTTCTAGCTTCCCTACAACAGTGAAGCTTCTGATATTCCCCGCCTCGACTCGTAGAACGTTATCCTGTCTTTTCTCAGGGTCACCTCTTCCTTGGCAGTCCTCTCGTGGAGATCTGAATGGGGGACTATTCCGGAATCCTCGGCCACTGAAGAGATCATCAAGACAGTTTTTAAGTTATAGGCCACATGTCCTGTAGATACACACCACGTGTCTTTACTGCAATGGTTTCCATTGCCTTTTCCATCCTCATGTCGTTGATTATTGCTGATTCTTCCACCTTTAGAGGCAGATTCCCATCCCAAGGACAAGAGAGTGTCCTGAACCTCTGTCTCCTCCTCCGCCCTCTTGACCAGACTGTTGGCAGAATTAGAGTGTCTTCTTACGCCAAAAATGTTCGGCCGCCAATGCTGATTAATAATTAAAAGTTACGCAGTGGTGGCATTAGAACCTGGGACTGAAGACGTTTTGATTACTATTGGAAGATTCTATCCCTTTTTTTTAATCTCATTTTGTTCGCTTTTGTTCGTTGCATCTGCTCGGGGCGGACGTCGAAAGACATCCATTGAAGTTCGTTGTTGATCAATTAACTCAGTTTTTTTATTACAGAGGACACGTAACCCTCTGACCGAACACGCTGAGCTACCGTGCCGGCTGTCCCTAGACCACAGGTACAATCCGCTTTTAAGTGCGTGCAAAGATGGAAACAAATGCCAGCAATTCGACTGAATTTATGGTTTGCATAACGGCTTCTAATCGATGTATTTTGGAATACTGCGTCATTTGATATCCAAGCTTCAACCACGAGAGACTAAGTGCTGACTCTATTAAACTCTGATACACCCAGTACCGATGTGTGGCACAGAAACATGGAAAATTGCAAAGCAGGGTGAAAACTGACTTAGAACAGGTGAAAAAAGTATACTGAGAAGAACCTGTGGATCTGTGTATGAAAATGGGAGTTGGAGAAGACGAAGGGACGATGACCTTTATGTCTGCTATAAGGAGGATGGTGTAGTCAAGCTCATAACGTTATGTAGGTTGAGATGGTCTGGACGTGTAATACGACTCGCTGATAGAGATCGTCCAAGGAAAGCCAGCTGGTAGTGAACCAGGAGGAAGAAGAGCAAGAGGACGACTGAGATTGAGATGGTGTGACGAGGTTGGAGAAGACGCTGCCCTTGTTGGTTGCTGTAACTGACGATGGGTTGGGTTGCTTTGTTTCGGGGGAGGAGACCAGACAGCGAGGTCATCGGATTACGGAACGACGGGGACGGAAGTCGGGCGTGCCTTTTCACAGGAACCATCCCGGCATTTGATTGGAGAGATTTAGGGACACCATGGAAAACCTATATCAAGATGGCCTGACGCGGGATTGAACCATCGTCCTCCCGAATGCAAGTCCATTGTGCTCTGTAACTGACGGTCTACAGCGAAGTCCAGAGATGAATGGCGGAAAATTATCGAGAAGGCCAAGTCCCATCCTGAGATACGGTGCCAAAGAAAGAGGTGCCATAATGGTATAGGTGCGCTCCTTAAATTCGTTGGCAGGTAGTGCCACGTCTCAAGGTCGACCAGCGCAATCTGCACTTAGCAGCCCAAGACGTTTCAATAACCTCAAAAAACGGAGTGAGTACGAAAACATTCCCTCAGTAGCATATGTAGCTGAGATCTGGCAACGACGCGGGTGATATTTATACAATCTGTGATAGTTGTGTTGCTTTCTAGTGGGCTTCTAGCTAGAACTACTTGAAATTTGGTTGCGATCTTGTGTTGACAGAATGCATCCCGCAGGTGTATGCGTGTACAGTATTTAACAGCAAATCCTGTTTGCTGTCACGACAGATTACCACTAGTGACTAATAATTAGGTTACATGAGCAAATACAGCTGCGTTGGATAACACTTCAAGGTCAAATTCAGTAAAGTTTGGAAATGATTGTTAGCAGCCATAGATGCCAGCGTTGGAATTTCTATGGATGACAATACTCCTCATCACCAAGCCACAGTTGTTCACGATGGTTGTAAGAGCATCCTGGACAATTCGAGAGAATGAATTAGCAATTCAGATACACCGATATGAATCCAATGGAACTTTTATGGGACGTAATCGAGAAGTCAGTTCGCGGAATGCACTGGCAACATTTCCATTATTTCGGAGAGCTATTGGTTCAGCATGTCACAATATTTCTACTGGGGACTTCCAACGACTTGTGTCCACGCACCGTCGAGCTGCTGCACTATGCTGGACAAAAGGAGACCCTACGCGATGTTAGAAAGTGTCTTATGACTTTCCTCACCTCTGTATATTATAATAAAGTAAGTATTTCTCTGAAAATTGCAAATCTATAGCTACAAGAAGTGGCATATGCAGTGTTCCGCAGTGGTTGGCGTCCTGGCTTGCATGCTGCGTGCCGACGGTTAAAACTAGACCAACTTCATTTACTTGTTGATTAGAGCATGTCTGTTTGCAAATTCTTCAGATATCTTTTGTTTGCAGTGTTTCTGTATTGTAGAATGTATCATAAGTACCAGCATTCTGGAATATTAGATATATCAATAAATAGCTTCTTTCTCCGTCCAGAAGATCTGTTCTGTTCTGGCTGTACGATGGTGGTCGCCATAAACGTTCGTTCAGTGCTAAGTGTTGTATTTCAACGATGACCGCACATTGGAATTGGACATGAGGGTGGTTACGATATGATAGTACTACTGAAGCTGTGAGGGATAAATACGAAGTCTGTCAAATACAATAAGTATCTTCGACTAATCTCATTATTAAAGTGTATATCATGTGATATAAACACGAAATATTGCTGAAAAAGTGTATCTAAAACATGAACGAAAAAATTAAAACGCAAAGCATAGAGAGCAGGTCTACTAAAATATTATAGAGCTATAATATTTCCAAAAATGCTGTAAGTTTATAAAACATGAATCGTGGTGATAAGACCAAACGCATGCTACAGATACAAAATTCCTGTAGAATGTGAAAGATGTAGACTCTCAGATTATATTGTGGAAAACATAGGGGATGATTCAGATGTGGAATTAAATCCAAGTAGCATTCCATCCTCATTAAAGATAAATCCTAGTACATTTTTTATTTATAATAACTGCTGTTGTTAACTTATTACAAGGAACTAGGAAAACTGTGTTGACTACCTCATGTACGTTGGGTGCAAGGAAACAAAGCTGTCTGAAGTTATTACAGAATACCTACCCTAGGGGAAAAATTGTTAACAGATCATTTACTAGGATAGAAACGATTAAATTTAGGGCTGTCAGAATTATTCTCACAGTTGCATCTTGTTTTTATGAAGGTTTCATATTTGTCATTAATGTTGCCTAGAAAAAGAAGGAATAATTCTAACCGGGTTCCCGGGTTCGATTCCCGGCGGGGTCAGGGATTTTCTCTGCCTCGCGATGACTGGGTGTTGTGTGCTGTCCTTAGGTTAGTTAGGTTTAAGTAGTTCTAAGTTCTAGGGGACTGATGACCATAGATGTTAAGTCCCATAGTGCTCAGAGCCATTCGAATAATTCTATGAAATCAAGAAATATAAAAGTCTGAGCAAGATTTGATGGCAAGAGTCAGAGACCAATCCAGTGAGGGTGCGCTGTTGCCTCTTGATTGATCGAAAGTAATGAAGAAGGTGAAATGGGATTTAATGCTGCAGAGTTTGAGAGATAACCTTTCCTAGGGGTCCCCGCCGTCAATAGGAAAACTTTTCTCATTAAAATCATCTCGGCGCAACTAATATGCTAAGACCAGTGGCGTCATCGGGTATAAGAGCAGCCTGGTTGTTTCTATTTGGGATGACTGTAAATGCCTTTTCACAATATCAGTCGCATCAGGCAACACAGAAAGAACGATGTGTAGCATTAAAAAAAAGATACAGAGGTAATCCTACGATATAGTCTGCTTATTTCTTCTGACGTATACGGTATGGCCCATTGCTGATCATCTGGACTGAACACACATATTCAATAAACCTACTCATGAAATAGTGGCGTTGAGTACGTCTGAAAAACTGCTCCCTGAGTGTGGGAAAGTTTCAGTCGGTGGGCGACTTTGTTCTTGAAATAAGGCAAACCGTGTAGACTCCTGTACAAAACTTACGAAAATAGCTATATCTTCAAGAAACGACAATTAATGAATAACTTATTAGAACCTGAGCTGACCGTACTGGAATCGTTGCTCTTACTGGCGTAGCACAGATACATATTCATATTACAAACAGCCGAACAGCTAAATGCGCTGATATCCATTTGACGTTGAACACCAAGGTAGTCACAATGGTAGCGATCACAGTAACCACAATTACTTTCACTGTTGGAAATAGCCATGTTAGAAGTTGCGACCTGAGCAGAAGAAATACAATGGAGACAACGAGATTTCTTTAGCAGACACGGGGTAAGCAAGCCTCTCTGCCAACAATCAGCGAATCAGGTCGTGTAGCGGCGCGGGGTAGCCACGCGGTCTTGTACGCCTTGTCACGGTCCGCGCGACTCCCCTCGTCGGAGGTTCGAGTCCTCCCTCGGGCATGGGTCTGTGTGTTGTCCATAGCGTAAGTTAGTTTACGTTAGATTAAGCAGGGTGCAAGCTTAGGGACCGATGACCTGGGCAGTTTGGTCCCATAAGATTTTACCACAAATTTTTTACAGCTTGTGTAGGCTTCTAGGATTTACTCTCGTGGTTTATCCAACCTAGCCTGCCATATGCAACTTCACGTCTGGAACATCTTGTAGATTTAGCACATTCAGTTGCACTAATGTATTGTGAGAGAGAAGTTCCATTATTTTACAAGTTCAGGAATCGCTACATACTTTGTTACAATAAGCCTACCATATTGTTTGTAGTGGAGCCACAGGCAAGAGACGGCATTTGCTAAAGACCTGCTCTGGTTTCTTGTGTATATCACGCGAATCGCTTGCATTATAAACATGTTAACAGCTCCAGGTGGCAGCTACATTATTGAGTCAGTGTCCTGTAGTATCCTCGTAGCATTACGATCAGTTTGAACTTCGCTATGGTACACAGCATTTACGAGGCACAATGAATCCATATGTCAGTATTTGCAGTCGTATTTTAGCATGAGTATTTTATATATTTTCAAATTTGGTAAGATTTCTCCATTGACTTTAGCAGATCCATTGTGACAATTACATAATCATTGCCTATGTATGATACCTTGCGTACACTCCTTTGTAGTCCTTGAAAATGAAGTAATATCAAATGCGTAAGGCAATTTTCATACGATACAAAGTGTGACTGAGACAAGTGAAATTTCAAGTATATGTATTTTCTTCGCTTTCTTTCTTTCAAATTTCCTTCAGTCATTTGGTGCTCTTATGTATGTAAATATCTGATGTAGAAGTGTGACATAAATTAATACTGTTATCTTCAACTGTAGTGTTATTTTCATCGTACCTGAGTTTATCGTCTATGAATTTCTGAAAGATTTTGTCCAGTACGGAAAATGATATGTGCATAAAAGTCTTACGCATGCAGGAAATACAAGCGTTAATGAATAGTGTTGGTCAGAAGACGAAGTTCGGGAAAAGAGAGTGTGCAGACTAGGACAGCAGTTAATTCAGAAAGGCATGGTCGAAGTGGAAGTCGATCAGTCTCGAGAGTGGTGTAAATCGGAGAAAAGTTTCATTAAATTGTAGAGGAAGGAATAATTTCCCGAAGAAATCGGAAGCAGAACGTTGTTATTTGGGAAGAAAGACATGGGGAAAGTGGAACGTCCTAGAAGACGACTGTTCTATTAGTGCGTTACAGTTTGCCAAAGCTTTAAGAGGAAACATTTATTCTACAACCGATGCAGAAGATGAAGCAGAGGTGTAGAGTAGGCCAGTAGAAGAAAGAAGAAATTAGAATTAAGAAGATTTCGAAGGTCATCGTAGAAGACGCCTGGTAGAAGGTTAATAGAACCAGAGAACATTCTAGAACCAGCAGCACTCCAGGTATGCGTTTGCTGTTACGTCTAAGCTCATCCAAGCAGCAAACCAACAGATGTTGTGACGTTTAAGACGAACTAGAGACTGCGTATTTTACTATCTTACTCATTTCCGACCGAGCGAGGTGGCGCAGTGGTTAGACACTGGACTCGCATTCGGGAGGACGACGGTTCAATCCCGCGTCCGGCCATCCTGATTTAGGTTTTCCGTGATTTCCCTAAATCACTCCAGGCAAATGCCGGGATGGTTCCTCTGAAAGGGCACGGCCGACTTCCTTCCCCATCCTTCCCTAATCCAATGAGACCGATGACCACGCTGTCTGGTCTCCTTCCCCAAAACAACCAACAACCAACTCATTTCCGAGTGAAATTTGACATGTAGAGTCCTATGCTCTGAATTAGAAATCATGTTGTTCGAAACTATGTTTAATAGTCAGGAATTGCTTAGCTTCAGATGGCTTATTTTGAACTGAATGTGGTAAACCAACGAAGTAGTACTTAAATAGATAGTTAAGGAGTCATCATAGTTCACTCTGAAAATTCCGTGTTCGTAATATTAACCCTACATACCCTTTCGAAACGCATTTAAGTTTTATTTACACTATGTCATACTACTGATCAGCACGTCTGAGTGGTAACGACGATTTTATTTCAGTTTCGGCTATTACTTATGCTAATTGAAGAGGCAGGCAACGCAATCTTAACGAAATTCATCGATATTCGAGGACATCAGAACATCGATACCGGAGAACCTCACTGCAGTTTTAACGAAGCAGGCTACATCAATGGCTCGGTAGTCAACTATCTGCCGCCATTTGTACCGCTAAATCGTACGAAGCTTAACCCTAACTCAGCATCATATTAAAGTGCACCGCATGTAAAGAACAGAATCAGTATACTTTAAGACAATAACTGACTGACAGTGTATTATTTACGTTTTCAGCAATTTGATTTTTCTCGCTGCCAGAACGTTACAAACAGTTGACACGATTTGAGCTCCACTGTTTATGAAAATCATCCCATTGCTTTTCGTTGTAACTACTCGGTGTGACGTACAGAAGAGTTTTCGAAGTTCTTATATACTAAATTAAAGACGATATTAGCTTACTGGAACCCATAACTCATGAGTTTCAAACAGAGTCTGTTGTGAAGCAGATCATTTTGCTTAGCTGACAGCAATATTAAAGCTGAGAGATCTTACAGAAGTGCAATTAACGTTTTCTGTCATTAACTTTATCTGCATTCAAGTACTAGCCAGTGTTACCAATAATCTAACTCCAGTTAAGAATAGCCAACGGCCTTTCCGCAGTGGTAACACCGGTTCCGGTCAGATCACTGAAGTTTAGGGCAATCGGACTTGGCTAGCACTTGCTTGGGTGACTGTCCGGGTCTGCCGAGCGCAGTTGGTAAGCGAGGTCAACTGAGGAGATACTTGACTGAGAAGTAGCGGCTCCGGTCACGAAAACTGACATCGGCCGGGAGAGCGGTGTGCTGACCTCATGCCCCTCCATATCCGCATCCAGTGATGCCTATCGGTTGAGGATGACACGGCGGTCTGTCTGTACCGTTGGGCCTTAAGAGGCCTGTTAGGACGGAGAGAGAGAATTAAGAATCGGGTCGTCGTATGCTACTAGCCCATACACGAATTGACATTTCGCCAATGTGATCGATGACAGCCTGGACTACACTGATCTGTTAACTTACTTTAGCAAACCTAATTCTGTGCACAACATTTGCATAAAACGTATCTGAATTCTCTTTTCAACAAATCTACGTTTCGTATCCAACTATGACTGCAGCTGGTTCAATAATATTTTTGTATTTTACATACGTGTTTCATTGTACTATTTGTTTTATAAGCGTAATTGTAGGTGTGCATGTGTGTTGTATTGATCAGTTTGAGTCGTAGCTGCTTCTATGAGGGCGTGAGCTGTGCTACTGGTGCTACTTGTGCGCGTGTTCCGTCGATTCTGGTCCCCATCGTATGACCTTTGCTCGGTTATTTGTTCTCTCTGGTGCTGTCTCTTAGGAAGTGCTGTGTGCGTCACGGGCGTGGCTGAATACTTGGCGTCTTGGCGATTACCGCCAGATGAAACCGTTGACCGTCAGGCCATGGGGACCTGCGGTTTCCTGCAGCGTTGACCGTCGCTACCGGTGACTTTAGCGGGCAGGGAGCGGCTGTCGTCGCTTGCAACCTGGTTACGAAGTGCGTCAGTTAATTGTGGTGTGCTAAATACGCCGAGACGTATTGCACGACTTGTTAACAGCTACGAGCCGGAGGACAGTCTTATCCTGCCTGGCGTCCTAAAGCTATTGGCCTCCTTGGTCCTCATTTCAAATTATGTATGAAGACTGTTCAGAAAATGTTGTACTTAAATATTGTTAATTCTGCCCCGGTGCGAGCTGGCCGGGAATCGGGTTCCTTCATGCCTTTCAGTGTTCCCTTTTGGAGCTGTCTATGTCAATCTGGAGCTTCTGTAAACGCGAAGCAAGTATTTTGCAATGCTAATCTGGTACTTGAAATCATCGTTTCTTATCACTTAGTATTTGATACTACTGATTGTGATTTCCGTTTATTGTAGACGTTATGGGCCTTCCTGGGGCGAGTAATTCGTATTACCCTGTGACTTAAGTTGTGTGCGCTCAGCCTAAAAATACGCACGTGTGGGTCATGTGTGTGGTATGCTTGTATCTGCACGCTCTCTTACTCCTTGTTGAGGAGACCTTCGGGTTATAGGTGTACGTCGTAACTGGCCATCTGCCATTTGGTGCGTAACCAAATTAATGTCTATTAGTCCCTAAGAGGCTCCAGTAAAGGTATACCTTGACTTATTTAATATTATTTGAATTATTATGGAATTATTCTATTAAATGACCTTGTACGTTGTTTCTTGTTGTTGCTACGAAGTTTAACTTGCAATTTTTCTGAGCAGGCCGCTCTTGTACTGATGTTTTATATAGTTGGTTTTCTGGAAAATAATCTTTAATTTCCCGTTTAAGATTTGCTGAATATGTTAATTTCTATCAAACTTATTTGCTGTTTGTTGTATGGTATATGTTGACAGTCTTGTATTGGCTGCGGTTGACGGTTGTTGTTCTGCTGATCCCGGGCTGGGACGCGTTATCCTTCTGCTTCGGCGGCTTTTCGGTCATCGCACGAGGCCTAAGTGCTGGCAGGTCACAAGCGCTTCAGAGGATCGTCCGTTCCAGTCTCAAGATGAGTATGAGGAAAAGTACCACCACTGCTGTATCATGAGGATGTCTTTATTGTCTCACACAACTAGTTTCGGCGACACGTTATCGCGATTTTCAGGCCTCACCACTGCAAAACGAGAATTCCTTGGAGCATTTATTGTGATTGTTACTGGGACACGTGGGATAGCTTTCCTCGACACCGTGTTGCCTCCACTCTTTTGGTATCGAGCCGCGGCGGTGGTATTGCCGGATTAGGCCTTGGCATTAGTGATTTTAGGGAAGCAATGTACTCAATGTTTCTATTATTGTTAGGTTATTGTGGGCGTTTGATAAAAGCCTTTGGGCAAACTGAACGCTGAATTTCTTGATATGTTTCCAAAAACAAGGGTTTAATTTCATTATCATCTTACTAGTGTTTTATGGCCCAACGGCCTTGCCGCAGTGGTAACACTGGTCCCCATCACATCACCGAAGTTAAGCACTGTCGGGCTGGGCTAGCACATGGTTGGGTGACCATCCGGTCTGCCGAGCGCTGTTGGCAAGCGGGGTACACTCAGCCCTTGTGAGGCAAACTGAGGAGCTACTTGATTGACAAGTAGCGGCTCCGGTCTCGGAAGCTGACATACGGCCGGGAGAGCAGTGTGCTGACCACATGCCCCTCTATATCCGCATCCAGTGACGCCTGTGGTGTTAGAATGGCACGGCGGCCGGTCGGTTCCGTTGGACCTTCATAGCCTGTTCGGGAGGAGTTTAGTTTAGTTTAGTGTTTTATGGGCCCGGTAGTTTATTTAAGAACTCGATTTCTCGCCAGTCACTACAGGATTACTGTTTGTTTCGGTTTTTACACGTGGAGCGGCTTGGCCATACTTTGTATGGAAGCAGAAAATTTAACGTGATTGTGTACCTGCCAGTGGTGAGATGGCTGACGGGCTTTGGATACTAGAGTTGTATATACTTGTGTCTAATTTCTTGCCGTTAGTACGCCTGGAGCTTACCGTTGCAGTGTAGCTGTATGAATTTTAATGTCTTTTATTTAACGTTAGTTGACCTTATACCCAAGCCCTCTTGTGGGATTAGCCCATAGTCGTGATGCTAGCTGCGCTGACAGAGTGCTGCCGCAGTTTTATTTAATCAATTAACAGTTTTTAATTGTGCGACCACTGTGTAGCTCGTTGACATGTTCGAGTACCATTTTTAGTTTTTCATGTAACTCTCCTTTTGCATTGTGATATTAATTTAAATACCTGAACTATTTCTATGAATTTGTCAAGCATCTTGGTAAATGTTGGTCTGCTTACGACAGATTTGTTATTATATAAGAATATTTCTTTGGGACTGATAAATGATGCATCAGGTTGGGCCACTCTCCCAAGTGTTTTCCTTAAATTAATCCCGACCTTTGTTCCGGGTCTCACACTTCATTCAGGTGTAAGGAGAAAAGCTAGCTCCCAGATATTTACACATGTACAGTCTTAGACATAAAAACTGACCGCTGGCCTGCCACCACATAGACTAAGTCCGAGTCGTTCACTTAAGGTGGCCAATAAAACTGACCGCCCTTGACAACTCTAAGTCCGGCCATCTGCACAATCTGGCAGCACTGAAAGATGCGGAAAAGTCAGGAGGAAGTGTTATCTACTTCCTAAATGTTGCCGCATTGTCTGAGCCCGTGGTCTTGTGGTAATCGTCATGTATTTTAAATATATGGTCGCCTGTTCGCGTCCAAATGTGTTTTATTTGTTTCTTATTTGTTTTTGTTTTTTTACCACATTTCGGCCCTCGTCTAAAGTTATGAGACTGATTGAATATAAAGATAATTCGCTTCACATTCTACCCACCAGCAATAACAAGTACTTACAGATATAATTCCGTAGGACAGCTCGTGGCTGCGTCGCGATCATCACAGCTTACGCTTGAGCGTTTCCTCGCGCTGCAGCGGCTACCGGCCACCAGCCAGACGCCACCCGCAGCCTGAAATCCGGCGCGCGACGCTGTCAGTGTATGTATCAACTGTCAATTTCGAATCTGAAGTTCTGGTTATCATCTTACAGTTAAGCATTGTATTTTGCATACCCGAAAATCATTAACTGCCGTTAAGCATTGTAAAATTGAGTCGCAAGTGGAAAAAGTGTAACATCTGCAACACAATATTTACTTTGGTATAACAGAGGGGTGAATGCAGAGGAGGCAGCTAGAAAGATTTGAGCTGTCTGTGGAGCGAGTGCTTTTGGGAAAAAGATATTCTTGTTTCAACAAAGATCGTTCTGGCATGAATGATTTTCCACATTAAGGAAGTCTCGACTACTGATATATGTGATGGATTACCATTTAACCATCATGCGATATTTGCATTCAACAGGTAAAGTTAAGAAGTCTGATGTAGAAGCACTGCATGCTCTAGTTAGAAACAATAAAAATCAACAGACTACTACTGAACGTCATCAGGTCGCTCAATGAGCATTCCTATGCTGTACTGTTACTGGTGACGAGTTATGATGCCTTTATCGTTAACTTCTTAAGAAGAAATGAGGGGCTGAGCCCCACCAAAAGACGTAAACTCGAGCAAAGGGTAGTGTGAACATAATATTTTACTGCTGATAGTTCCAAAGGTGTGTTTTGGGCTACAAATTCTGCCCCAAGGGGTGTGTGCATCACAGCTGCAATTTGCTGCCAACAACTGAGACACCTTTCGGTTTCAGTGTAAGAAAATCGACCGACAAAACATCACCTGTGCTACTGCATGATAACGCACTCTGTTGATTTGAGAAACAAAACTATCCAGGAGATTGATAGGAAAGTCGTCTCTCAGGCACTTGTATTGATAGGGAAGTCCTTTCTCAAGCACTTGTCCCTCTCGTCATATACTAGTAAAATTTTACCTTTCCCGCTCTTGATCAATCAACCGTTAAGGCAGTTCATTTCTAGACGAAAATATTCAAACTACACTGCTTTAATGACATCGTTAGAACCACTAGGTTTCTATAGGTGTAGAATTTGGAAACTACTTTAGCATTGTCAGATTGTTTTAGATATGGTGAAAGGAAATTCTGCTGCTGATCAATTTCTCCTTGGTGATTACTGTTGCGTTCAGTAAACTAATGGAAAACACAAATAAAATATTCACTGTACTAATACAAATTAAATTCAAGTTACTACGGAAAAATCACGACGGCAGTCTACCTTAATAAAGCATTAAGTATCTGTAAGACGATTGAGCCTATTTTAACACGAATTAGTAGGATATTACCGACTTTTGACTTCGAAAAGATCTGTCTTTACTTCATGTCATGTACCATTCGCAAGTCTTATGAAAATGTGGCAGTTCATAGATACAATTATGTATTCACAACAAGAAAAAATATGTCGGCAGAAAACAAAAGTGGCATTATGAATGTTGCAGTACCGTAAGGTTTTTGGTCTGACGCTAAGAGGTACTAAAAGTTGCAAGACGAATTTTGCTCGAGCGTTGTCTTACGATTCCCTTATTGAGTTTGTATCTGCCTGCTTGTAGATCTGCATCAAAAGAATTAAAAATCTGGCTTTCAGCGAGTCTCGAAAGGCGAAAGTAAGCAGCTTGCGCCTGGTAGCCAAGCATGTTACTTGAGAACTGGTTTTTTCCTAAATTGGGTAGGTATCATTTTGAGGTTGAATTGTTGGCAAATGTCAGTCAGACCTGTGCCGTTGGTGTAAGTGTTTCGGTGTGTTGAATTTGTAACAATGATTTTTCTGTATATAGAGAGTTGATGTCTCCCATTAGTATTTTCACGTCATCTTGGTGAATTTTGCTCAGAATCCTTTCGAGTGTATACCAGAATTTTACGACATTTTCGGTGTTTTTCTTATTTTCGATGTTGGTGGGGGCACGTGCATTGATGAGTGTATATTTTTTATTGGAGCTCTGAATGAGCATAGTCATAAGCCGATAGTTGATGGGTGTGATTTCTTTGACAGAGTTGATGATAGATCTGTGTTCGAGAAATACCATTTCGCTACCTTTTGTTGTGTTTTGCTCTTGAAGATACGATGCTTTCCGAAATGCAAGGTTTCATTGTCAGTTATTGGTTGTTCTTGAAGAGGAAGGATGAGAATTTTTTGTCGATCAAGTTCTTGTGTGAGATTTAGTTTTCGTGTTTGGATCAATCTATCGATGTTTTGTTTTTAAATGCATGTTTTCTGCTTGTAGGGAAATTTCCCAGAGATGTCTGATATTCTCTGCCATGCTAGCCTGGACTTCCCAGAATCCGAAAATCCAGCTGCCGAATGTCAGCGGGCGGGTTGTGTACCACTTGGGGTAAACTTGACTTCATTAGTTTGGCCTCGGTGACTCCAGGACCGGACAGGACCAGAGGGTGTTGAAGCCTTTGGAAGCAAATATTTTCAGCGGAGCTCATTGAGCTAACAGACGGTGACCAGAGTACCGGTGATTTTCACTCAGACGTGTCTGAATTTTGGGTTCAACGGATTGAGTAGCCGTTCAGGTTTGTGTTAGTATTTGATTCACCCCAAGTATTTGATTTCCTCGGTGCCACCCATATTTGAGAGGCTTTCCCCTATTCGCCACACGGGATTATTATTGTTATTATTATTATTATTATTATTATGTCATCAGCAAATCCGATATGGTGTATCTTCCCACCACTAAAATAGATGTGTATTTTTCGATTCAATATTTCCATCACATATATATGGGTTATAATTACGTCACATTTCTGCTAGTAGACATATTTCCCAGTTTTTCTTAGACAGTAACCAAATGTTACTCCATCAAAGGAATTATGTGTGCAGCATTGTTGCAATACCGACGTTCAATTTATCCTATTTCGGAAATTTCATTTCGATACCAGATCGTTCTAATGGGATTCAGCCAGTCAGTCTTAATGTGGATATCCGACTATGGCTCTCGTCATATGATAGACTGGGTAAACCACATTCTTATTCGGATTGTTGTATGTAGATCACTTATCTATGACAGGGCCTGACTTCTTAAACACCATGGAAAATACTAATACAATATGCTTATTACAAATACGTTATTTAAATATAAATATATGAAGTAACGAGATAACAGTTTATTTACAGGAGCAGAGCCCCATCCATCATAGCAGAGCAGTGCAAGATTGGTTTCAGGGCCAAGAGAGGATAAAGCTGTTGCCGTTTGTTTCACGATCATCGAACATCAACCAGATAGAGAATATGTGGGCAGAGGTAACAAGGTCAGTACCATGTAGACCTACAAATGCAAGCGACCTTTGGACAAATATAGAGAACGTATGGTGGGAAGTAAACCATCACGCTACACTATCGACGACTTAATGAAATCAATGCCCCTACGCCTTCGAGAAATCTTACGTAATGATGGTCAGTGGGTTGGTTACTAAAAGAATACTCGTCCACAAAACCCATGTGGACAATTATGTGATAATCGGTCAAACTTTGCTTAGTCGTAGCTCTTTAGTATACAAGTCTATTTACTTTCAATCTCCTCCTTACAATTCTTGCAATCCAAGTTAATTGAAAAATCTCATCCGCTCGACGCCAACTGAGGAATTGATTGGTGCATGTGTTGTTCAACACACAGTAGTCGTTAAAATCACTGGAATCAATGACTGTGTGTGTGTGTTTTCGTGTTCACGAACAATCTGAATCAATACTACTAACTTTAGAGAGACAATAAATATTGCATAAAATATGACTGTAAAGTATTTTAATGCGATGGGAAGTTTCAAACTGAATTTTTAGCCAACCCACGTCCTGCATATTAAGTAAGTAAGATGTATTAACTCCATAACATCGTTGAGAGAGACAGTGCGCTCTTGTTGTCGCAGCTCACGACAAGTGTAGCGATTAGCAGTGCCCAATGCCGCCGCGATTTCCTTATGTTGGCTGACAAGGGGAGGCCGCCAATTGTGAAATTCAGATTCGATTCATACTGCGCATAATAAAAGCTCATGGCCAGAGGTGTAATGTGGCAAAGCACCAAGATGCACTTCTCAGCCGTTGTCGAGAAAATCGACAGTTAAAAGAAACCGTTGCGGTGAAATACTCTCTACGATTACTAATTTTCTACACCATCGTGGTGCAGCGGTAAGCGGTCGGATTCGTAATCCGAAGGTCAGTCGGCTCTCAGCCGTGCTAGCGTGCGGAGCTGCTCCGCGCGCCGTGTGACGCTCCCCTCTCAGCGGTGTTTACTTCCGCGTCGCGGTCTCTCGAGTCCAGTACTAACGTACACCATGGCGCACTCGTACCGCCGTGCAACGATCAAAGTAACGTTTCAGGCCGAACATCCGCGACCCAGAGCTTTCGAAGTCGAACAGTTCCTACGTGAGGATCTACGTTTGAACCCCCAGGACGTAATCGGCATACATTTTTCCATCACTGGAAGTGTTGTCTACATCAAGATGTCGACGGAGGAAATTTGCACTGACATAATTCACCTTCATGCCACCGGACTGAAATTTAAACACTCTGATGGACATATGGGTGCTGTGACGGTCGCCCATGCTGGATTCGGTCTCCGGACATTGCGGGTGTTTGAGCTCCCGTTGAGGTGCCTCAGGATGTGGTCATTGCCGCTTTCCAACCATATGGCACCGTCTTGGGTCACGTCGCGGAGAAGTGGCAAACATTTACGACCTACCCCGTATTAAATGGCGTCCGGCAAATAAAAATTGAGCTGACGAAACATGTCCCATCGTACCTGCTGATTGGCGGTGTGAGGGCCATCGTCATGTATGATGGACAGCCACGAACGTGCGCAGGATGAGGCCAGGAGGGACATGTACGTTCCGAATGCTTACACCGCCGTTTAATACAGACACCGTTACGTGAAGAGACCCAGGCTTCGACGGTCACGTCCTTACCCATCACCTACGCCAAGGTTGCACAGGACCCCGTCGTACCAATCTCGATTGCGCCAGCAGCATCGTCAACGCCACCCGCCGCAGCACAACGCGCCGAGGACACAAGCACGGCGTCGCCTCCAGTGCTCGCTTCAGGACCGTCCGTTTTGCAGACCGAAACCGATGTTCCTGTTGGAAACATGGACGTCGACCTCGGTGTCGTGCCGACGTCTGCCTTTGTCCAGACGGGTTCGGCGACAGACGACGGGCGAGCACATTCTGATTCAGAAGGCCACATTAGAAAACAGCGGTCGCCTCGCAAACACAGGAAACGACGACGAACGCCTTCCGATGACGCCCTTTCTCAGACGGCCCTGCGAGATGTCGACCTGATGTCTGACGGTGATCTCCCACATTGCGTCCTGTCACGCGAGGTGGCAGCAACAGGCGCCCCTCCTTTGACGCCCACTCCCACAGCCAGGGACGTGTCCTCGCCGTTGTCAACGAATGATGAAGGCGGTCCACCTGTCACCCATGTTGCGGAATCCACAACACCCGTTCCGGAAGTACGTGACCGTCACATGTCCACGTCGTCAGCTTCCTGGGCCGATGACGTTGAAGAAGAAGTGGAACAGACTGCCAGCGTGTCTGCACAGGGGTCCACCTCGGCGACACTGGGGCTGGAGCCCCGCCAGTAATTATCACCACGGCGGGACCACCGGCGGGTCTCCACCTGCCGGTTACATCTAACGCACGTTCTGCAAATACTGAGGGTGCCCGTACACAGCAATATCGTATCGCCACGATGAATTTGGCCACCATTCGTGCCCCCCATAAACTGGCCATGTTCAGAGACACTATTCACTCTGCGGATGTGGATATAGCACTCTTACAAGAGGTGTTTGTGGCTGACTTCCTAGTTCCCACTGGATACAACGCCCATGTTTCCCCCGCATCCGATACCGGTAGCGGCGTCGCTATCCTGCTACGCGACGGACTCCCTGCAGAGGACGTCATCTACCTCCCCACTGCGCGAGTTATGGCCCTCACACTGTTCAGCGTGCGTATTATTAATATCTACGCTCCGTCCGGCACTGGCCGCCGTTATGACCGACAAACTTTTTTTGCCGAAAGCGTCACACCCCTCTTCACCGGTCCGCAGGACGATATGGTACTCGGTGGGGATTTTAACTCGACACAAGAGCCCGCGGACCAACTCCCGCGACATTCCCCTTGTGCATCTCTCTCAGTGGTCATCGACCGTCTCCGACTTGTTGACACATGGAAGAAGCTCCACGGAATTCAACCGGGCTATACATTCTACACCTCTCACTCGTCAAGCCGCATAGATCGCATCTACGTTACCCGCTCCATTGCTGATGGCACATGTCATGTGGAAGTCTGGCCCTTGGCCTTTTCAGACCATGATGCGTACATCTGTGACGTCACTCTCACCCGACAACAAGTGTGGCATAGTCGTGGTCTGTGGAAACTCAATGTCGCTCACCTGACCTCCTCAGACTGTCGCCGTATGGTCGAAGAAGCGTGGGCACGCTGCCACCATCGTCGAGAAGCCTATAACTCCACCTTATCATGGTGGCTCTCCTGTGCAAAGCTGACCCTCAGGAAGACTCTGATGAGTTATGGGAAGGAATTAAAGGCGTGGCAAACTAATACCCTGCACTTCTGCTACACCATACTACGTGACTGTACGACGATGCCTTTCTCGCCAGCCCGGCAGTCGATGGTCCATCGCACGAAGGCGCAGATCTCCCTGATCATGCGGCGTAACTTGGAAGGCACTGTAGTCCGTTCTCGAGCTTCTAATCGAATCCCTCAAGAACGTCCGTCGATGTACCACCTCCTTCAGGAAAGACAACGACGACGACGAGCTCTGATCCAAGTCCTCACTGATGTGGAAGGGCGCCGGCACGACACCCAACAAAGCATCGGTCGTGCTCTCCATGCTCATTTTGCCGGGCTCTACGCAGCCGTACCGCATTCTGCAGTACTGGTCACAGAAGTCGCTCAGCTTACTACGAACACTCTTCCGGAGGATGCAGTGCATGACCTCCAAGACGACGTAACCACAGATGAAGTGGTAGACGCTATCAAGGCGGGTTCCGATAACAGATCTCCGGGACCTGACGGTATACCCATCGAATTTTACAAAAGTTTTCACTATTTGTTGGCTTCCACGTGGACGGCAATCGCACAAGAGCTGATGTCACCGATGACAGTGGTCCCGAGCGCCTTTCTAGAAGGAATTATTATCCCCATACATAAACCGCGCGGGTTATCGAGGGTCCAGGACTATCGACCAATTACTTTGCTCAACAGCGACATGAAAATATTCACACGGCTACTGGCATCGCGACTCAAGACGGTCGCACGTTACGTCAGATCCTGCGACCAGACTTCCCTAGGAGGCGACAACAACATCCGTACGGCCCTTTGCCGTTACAGAGACATGATAGCATTAGCGCATCATCAGCGTCTCCCTGGCACCTTGGCTTCACTGGACTTTAGCCAGGCCTTCGACCGTGTTGACCACTTCTATTCACGGACAGTTCTTCAGCATATGGGTTTTCCTGGCGGTATTGTCACAGTGGTTATGCGCCTGTTGAGTAATGCAACCTCTAAAATCATGTACAATGGTCGTCTTACACCGTCCCTGGTCATCGCACGATCTGTACGACAAGGATGCCCTCTTTCCACGATTTTGTATGCTTTCGCCTTGGAGCCCCTGCTCCAGGGCATGCGCCAACGTTTGGAAGGCTTGGCTGTGCACGGCCACCGTTTTTGTTGTACAGCCTACGCAGACGACATAGTACTATATCTGCGCAGTGAAGATGAAGTACGAGCAGCACTGACATGGGTGGCGACTTACGGAGAAGCGTCGGGAAGCTGCCTCAACGTGTCAAAATCCAAGGTCCTGCTCATTGGTGAGGGCTTGCCGGAGAGATGCGCTGCCCCCCTTAGTGTCGCCGCCACCACACGGTGTCTTGGACTTGATTTCACAGCAGACCTGCGCCGCTCAGCGACTATCAATGGTAGACGCTTGCTACAGACAATCAGAGCAAATCTCGCAGATCACCGGCTACGAGCTCTCGACGTTATCCAACGCGCGCAATACGTGAACATGTATCATGCTTCCCGTATACCACACGTGGCTCAAGTACTACCAGTCCCAAATCTCCTGGCGCGACGACTGTTGATGGCTTTCGGCTCCTTCGTCAGCTCGGGGATGCTATTCAAGCTGCAGTATGAATCCCTTGCACTGCCACGAGATCGTGGCGGGGTGGGACTCATTCACGTGCCGACTCGTGTCAAGGCACTATACGTCAGCTCCCAACTAAAACTTTGGCATCGTTGCCCGCAGAGCCTTACTAGCCTCCTGCTTCACAACTTTGCACCGGCCTCCTTGTCCGCCCCAGTACTGGTATCGACCATTCCAACCCCCTTTTATTACATCCAACGATTTTTCCTGGAGTTCAGTTATATCTACCGGTCCTTACCGCTTACACGTTTGTACCTCACGAAAACAGTCTCCGAATTGTTACAACAGTGCCGCCCGTCCAACCCCATCGAACGTAAGTATCCACAGTACGTGTGGCGACACATATGGAAGGCGATCCATGCGCGTTTTCTCGAATCAGACGTTCAATCAGAGTGGTACATCACCGTGAATGGCAAACAAGTTAACCGAGATCGTCTGCACCGCATCCATCTCGCCGATTCATCCCTCTGCACCTACTGTGGAGTGGATGATACGGATGTCCACCGGTTCCACTGTGGCACAGCGCTAGACGTCTGGACACTTGCGCGGCGAATTTTGGCGTTTCTTACTCTCCAGACACCGGCTCAGATCGACGTCCACATGCTTTTGTACCCCGATAAGACTTTCTACCCCTCCGCCAAAACTAACTCTGTGAATTGGATCTGTGGTCACACGGTCCGCTATCTTTTTACTTCTGACGACAAGTCTACGCTAGGATATTGGACTTATCTCAACGAACGACACTGCATCCTGATACGCAACCCACGCTACAAAAAATATTTTTCCAATTTCTTACGGAGCACTTTCGATGACCCACCTAGTAGCTGGAACGTCCAAGCCCTGAGAAGCTGAAAACTTTATAAACCGAACCGAACTGACTAGATCTGCTGCCCAGAACCCACGCTTACGTCATGAGAAGACACGTTTGGACGAGCTGGCATGCTGTAGGCGGATACACTTCAGGAGCTCCTGTAAGAACTGGACTTTAACTACAAGTCGCACGACGACTTAAAAAGCTTTTCCTTATTTATTCTCATAATTTGTTCTTAAAGGAAAAAGAAATTTGATTTGGCTTTGAGAAACTTTTTTTGTTCCAAAAGATTGCTTCTTCGCCAACAAGACGAAGGAGACTCATTTTTGTTTACTGGACGGAGAAACCAGTAGAATTGAAGTCTTTGTTTTCTTTTGAAAAAAAAAAAAAAAAAAGAAAGTCGCCGGATCGATTCTCGCGCCATGCTACCTTTTTTGTTTTTTGTAATTCAACGATTATGCATATAATAAGTTGCTGAAAGTCGTTTGTCGTGGAAAAACTGGCGACTTCGAACATCATTATGTTTTCCGTAAACAAAGTTTTTTTTTTTTTTTTTTTTTTTTTTTTTTTTTTTTTTTTTTTTTTTTTTTTTTTTTTTTTAAGACTTTCAGCACCAGGTAGGCGGAGGCAAAGTGGGCAAGAGTCGAAGATCCGAGGCCTGGCCACAATTCCTCCACCATACCTGTCACTGAGTAACTGCGTTATTCCCATGTATTCCATGTTTGTTCCCATATATGCCTTAAATTGTAGAACCAAATTGAAGTAGTAATTAAGGTAACATAAATAACAGATTGCCACCTACAGTGCCGTGCATTCCTTGTAGAACATAACCTATAACAGTCAAAAGGGTGACGGAAAAATACATAAACATTTATTTAGAAACATATTCACAATTTAAGTTATTATGCACTGGATGCATATGAGGTCTGTAAGGAAGCCGTATATTTTTCAGTAGATGAAAGAAATTTCGGAGCCGGAGGGGTTTTGCCAAATTAGAACAGTTCTGACTTTAGAACCAACGTAAAAGCAAATTCCAGGAATAAAAAAGCGAAAGAATAGTATTCTGCTTCTAATCAATAAAACTGTCCATATCTTTGTAACCCACATAAATCAATAGACAAAAAATTTTGAAATTCCTTATACTTGTTATTTTTCTTCAGCTTCAAATGTTCTTCTGCAATATAAAACATGTACTCTTCTAAGCTCGAAGTTTTCTTTGTTAACACGTAAAACATAAACTGTCCCAGAAGCCACGAAAAACTGTTATTCTTTGCGGACGGGTAACATTTCCAGTTGGGTTGTAAAGCTTCAGTTATCGGTATATGACATTCTGCGGTACTGTTGACAGTGCAGATTTCTTCCTATTCCAATTCCAAATTCTGATTCTATTTTCACATAACAACATGTGCGCTACAGTTTCTACAAGCCGACAGTTGTCGCAGAATGGAGATGGCCTCAATTTGATTTTCCATAATCGTTCCGCTGTGGGTATGGTTTCGTTTACAACGTCGTACCATACGGCACTAGTAGAATTTCATTGTTGATATTTTTCCAGACGTTCATCCAGTTTTTAATAGGTTAATTTACCTGAATTGGGTTTTGAAGACGATGTCTCGTAATATAATCATAGACAGTTCTAGTGTTGGTTTGTGCTGGTGGAAGTCTTCTGCAATCGACATAGTATGGTTCAAATGGCTCTGAGCACTATGGGACTTAACTTCTGAGGTAATCAGTCCCCTAGAACTTAGAACTACTTAAACCTAACTAGCCTAAGGACATCACACACATCCATTCCCGAGGCAGGATTCGAACCTGCGACCGTAGTGGTCGCGCGGTTCCAGACTGAAGGACCTAGAACCGCTCGGCCACTCCGGCCGGCAATCGACATTGCACTTTCGGGCGTAATCTAGGCTGACATCTATATGTGCTACTTTAACAGGAGCGTTCCTATCCCCAGGATCTAACGAGGGGAACAGCAAGTGTCATGATGCCTGTCTTAGTGGCATGTATTAGTTTCCAAGCACGAGTTAGTAACAGTGCCTCATATCTAGATTTAACGTCTTTAGTTCCAAGCCTCCGTTTTGCCTCTGCAAAGGCGCCGTGTGGAAGGATACTTTGAAGATATTTTGTTTCCACACATACCAACACGCTGCAGCTAGTATTTTATGTGCGGTGACCTGCGGTATCTGTAAGACTGCTGCGGCATGATAATTTTGCTAAGTATATATGTATTTATAAACTGACCTTTCTACAGTCGGTCTAACGATCACATGTCATGGTCCTTCAACAAGGCTCCGATTACATCAAGTTTCCGATCCCAGTTGTTCGTAGCCATGCGCTTGGGATTCGCCCTGAACCACAATCCGAGTTGGAGTCTCTCTTCAGTCACATGTAACCAGTGCGCACCTATTGCGCTATTGTAAGAACCGAGATGCAGTATTTTAGATTCAAAATTTTGTAAATTTGTGGTAAGATATTAAGGGATGAAGCTGCTTAGGTCATCAGTCCCTAAGCTTACTCACTACATAATCTAACTTAAACGATCTTACGCTATGGAAAACACACACCCCCATGCCGGAGGGAGGACTCGATACTCCAATGGTGGGCACTATCGGTACACAGCAGCCAACTTCTCGGCAGCACCTGTCTACACACGCTCCTCGTCAGACGCGATTTCCCATCTTTGCTGCATAACACATGCGCGGTACCTCCTGCCCTCCCGCCCCCGCCCCCCCCCCCCCCCCCGCCCCTCGTCCATTATTCCACTCACTCGCGGCCACACTGTATTCCCACGAGGGTTCGGGCGATGACGTGCGTCTAGCACTGAAAACTTTCGATGACCAGTCGAGACTTGAATAATTATACAAGATGTTTTAGGAGGAGTAGTAAATATTGTAGGAGCTCGTAGTATAGACAAACTGCAGAAAAATGCCTTATAACATGAGTCCAATTTTTATTGAGTGCATATAGCTGGGCTCAATGCATTTTCGTTTTGTATGTTGGTCCTTACAGGATCCAGTTGTCTACACTTCCTTGAAAATGAGTTTACAGCGTTATTGGAAAAGATTCGTTTGGCTACAAGAATGCGTATGTTGCTCCAGCATGACGACGCTCGTGCACATTCTAGTCCTCAGGTGACATTTCCCAGAAGATGGATCAATAGATATGAGCTCTTTTCTTGGCCACCAAGGTCCCGGGACTTATCTCTTTGGATTTTTGCCTGCAGGGATGCTTAAATGCGAAGTCTACTAAGATAAAGTAAACCAAGAGCCCATCTGATCGTTCGGATTAAGAATAGTGCAGTCCTCATAAAAGACAGCCTCAGAAGAGCTACACGTGGTGTTATCAAGAGAAGTCAAATGTGAATTGAAGTTGGTGGAGATTTTTGAAAATCGACTTTGAACGTCCCCATTTGCCTTTCCTTTGAGTTTGTTAGGGTTACGTACTAACAGCTGCATCAATAAAAAGTGGACCCATTTATTTGGAATTTTTTTATGCAATTCGTCTGTACTACCACCTCCTGAAATATCTACTATTCCTCTACATGTCCGAAAGAAATGACACTACGAATCCGAGTTCGAACCTGGTCAGGCACAAATTTTCATCTGACGCCGTTGTTCTATTTTAACGTCCTGCTATATTTAACTGATTAACAAGACTGTCTATTTCGATTCGTAGTATCTGTTCTTTCGGAAATGTCCGAAAGAACAGACACACACACACACACATTTTTATCTTACGTGCTCTGTGACCGACTAGTTACTTCCTTGATGACACAGAACTAGCCTGCTAAATTCACTTGATATTATCGTGTCATTTCAATTGAATAATGTGATTTTCTCTTGAAATGTTACATAAGGATATCAGTAAATACTTTCGAGTCAACGAAAATCGTTCCACACTGGAAATACAAAAACTCTCGTCTCTTATGTTGCGATTTATCTGCCATAGGGGCTACTGGGCCAGTAAGTAAGTCAAAAACACCCTGCATCTTCGCTAGCTCCTAGATAACGTGCTCGCTTGTCAGGAGTAAACTGCCTTTTCGCCTGTCGAGACTCGCCGAAAGCCGGATTTCTAATTCTTTTGTAGCAGAGCTACAAGCAGGCAGATACAAACTCAATAAGGGAACCGTAAGGCAAGACTCGAGCAAAATT
The DNA here is from genome assembly GCF_021461395.2 of Schistocerca americana. Lineage (NCBI taxonomy): Eukaryota > Metazoa > Arthropoda > Insecta > Orthoptera > Acrididae > Schistocerca > Schistocerca americana. The sequence continues at coordinate 264,040,110 of NC_060125.1, read as the reverse complement.
CGGCTTGCTACTTTTAGTACCTCTTCGTGTCAGAGCAAAAAACCTTACGGGACTGCAAAATTCATATTGCCACTTTTGTTTTCTGCCGACATAGTTTTTGTTGTTGTGAATACACAATTATATCTATGAACTGCCACATTTTCATAATACTTGCGAATGGTACAGGACATGAAGTAAAGACAGATCTTTTAGAAGTCAAAAGTCGGTAATATCCTACTAATTCGTGTTAAAATAGGCTCAATCGTCTTACAGAAACTTAATGCTTTATTAAGATAGACTCCCGTCATTATTTTTCCGTAGTAAGCTGAAATTAATTTGCATTAGTACAGTGAATATTTTACTTGCGTTTTCCGTTACTTTACTGAACGCAACAGTAATCATCAAAGAGAAATTGATCAGCAGCAGCCGGCCGCGGTGGGCATGCGGTTCTAGGCGCTACAGTCCGGAACCGCGGGACTGCTACGGTCGCAGGTTCGAATCCTGCCTCGGGCATGGATGTGTGTGACGTCCTTACGTTAGTTAGGTTTAAGTAGTTCTAAGTTCTAGGGGACTGATGACCTAAGATGTTAAGACCCATAGTGCTCAGAGCCATTTGAACCATTTTTGATCAGCAGCAGAATTTCCCTTCACGATATCTAAAACTATCAGACAATGCTACAGTAGTTTCCAAATTCTACGCCTGTAGGAACCTAGTGGTTCTAACGATGTCGTTAAACCAGTGAAGTTTGAAGAGTATTTTCGTCCAGAAATGAATTGCCTTGACGGTTGATCGATCAAGAGCGGGAAAGGTAAAATTTTACGAGTATATGACGACAGGGACAAGTGCTTGAGAGAGGACTTCCCTATAAATACAAGTGCCTGAGAGACGACTTTCCTATCAATCTCCTGCATAATTTTTGTTTCTCAAACCAACAGAGTGCGTTATCATGCAGTAGCACAGGTGATGTTTTGTCGGTCGATTTTCTTACACTGAAACTGAAAGGTCTCTCAGTTGTTGGCAGCAAATTCCAGCTGTGATGCACACACCCCTTGGGGCAGAATTTGTAGCACAAAACAAACTTCTGGAGCTATCAGCAGTAAAATATTATGTTAACTCTACCCTTTGCTCGAGTTTGCATCTTTTGGTGGGGCTCAGCCCCTCATTTCTTCTTAGGAAGTTAACGATAAAGGCATCATAACTCGTCACCAGTAACAGTACTGCATAGGAATGCTCATTGAGCGACCTGATGACGTTCAGTAGTAGTCTGTTGATTTTTATTGTTTCTAACTAGAGCATGCAGTGCTCCTACATCAGACTTCTTAACTTTACCTGTTGAATGCAAATGTCGCATGATGGTTAAATGGTAATCCATCACATATATCAGTAGTCGAGACTTCCTTAATGTGGAAAATCATTCATGCCAGAACGATCTCTGTTGAAACAAGAATACCTTTTTCCCAAAAGCACTCGCTCCACAGACAGCTCAAATCTTTCTAGCTGCCTTTTCTGCATTCACCCCTCTGTTATACCAAAAGTAACTATTGTGTTGCAGAAGTTATATCTTTTTCATCTTGCGATTCAATTTTACAATGCTTAACGGTAGTTCATGATTTTCAGGTATGCAAAATCCAGTGCTTGACTGTAAGATGATAACTAGAACTTCAAATTCGAAAATGACAGTTGATACACACACTGACAGTGTCGCGCCGCGTTCACATGGGCGGCGTCGGATTTCAGGCGGCGGGTGGCGTCTGGCCGGTGGCCGGTAGCCGCTGCAGTGCGAGGAAACGCTCAAGCATGAGCTGCGCTGATCGCGACGCAGCCTCAAGGTGTCCTGCGGAATTGTATCTGGAAGTACTTGTTATTGATGATGGGTATAATGTGAAGCGCATAATCTTCGATGTTCAATCAGACTGATAACTATAGACGAGGGTCGAAATGTGGTAAAAAAAAAAAAAAAAAATACATTTTGACGCGAACAGGCGACCATACGTTTAGAATACACGACGATTACCGCTAGACCACGAGCCCAGACAATGCGGAAACATCTAGAAAGTAGTTAACGCTTCCTCCTGACGCTTCCATATCTTACAGTGTTGCCAGATTGTGCAGATGACCGGACGTAGAGTTGTCAGGGGCGGTCAGTTTTAGTGGCCCCCTTAAGTGAACGGCTCGGACTTCGTCTCTGTGGCGGCCGGCCGGCGGTCGGTTTTTATGTCTAAGACTGTACATACTTTCAGATTGATATGTTTCCGGATGAAGTTGAATCCGAGAGAAGACGCATGGTGCCTAAAGCTACATTAAGTCAGCAAGGTGCTGTGATGGCGTAGGAGGAGGATATTAGTGTTCAACGTCCCGTCGACTGTGAAGTCATTAGAGACGGAGCACAAGCTCGGATTAGGGAAGGACAGGGAAGGAAATCGGCCGTGCCATTTCAAAGGAACCATCCCGGCATTTGCTTGGAACGATTTAGGGAAATCACGGGAAACCTAAACCAGGATGGCCGGAGACGGGTTTTAACCGTCGTCCTCCCGAATGCGCGTCCAGTGTGCTAAGTGCTGTGGTGGCCACCTTGCAGAGAGAGGCATTACATATTTACGCAGGGACAATATACTCCTGTTTCCAGAGTTTAAGTAGACGAGTACAGTGGTGGAAGGATACCGATTTTGCTCATACTTGTTAATTACAGTCGAAACTACTATAGAAAACGCCAGGTAGTTACCAGCTCAATACACTTTATTTAACTACCTTCAGCTATATGAGAGAAATCGTGGTAGTTAATCAGTCGGAAGGCACAGCAGTTAGGACCGTTTTAATATACGGCTTATAACCTGTTTTCAAGACACTATTCTTATCTCAAGTGTCTTTTGCTGTCTCCGATAGATTTACTTCTTTCACTTCTTCTCCATGAACTTTTGCTTTCATTAAATATATCAGAAACCAACCCATCCTCCCGTGCACACCTCCCATATGTTACAAGTGCTGATGTGGCAGCGTGCAACAGCGTGAGCGCCGGAGACTTCAAGTAATGATCACTTCAAGACACTATAAAGCAAAGCTATACCTTATGTGCATATACCTCTCGGCTTTTGGTAAGATCAATGCATAACATCAAGGGAGGTTCCTTGGGTCTCATAATATGCAGTAGCATAAATAACATTAGTACTGATTCTCAGAACGGTGTATTGCAGCACTTATGCATTCGTGTGTTGCATTACGTAATATACAATTAAGGCGTGCATAGCCAGAGTTCTTGATTTCATTAAGGGGGTTCTGTATGTACAATATCTGTCATGTTGTTGTTGTTGTGGTCTTCAGTCCTGAGACTGGTTTGATGCAGCTCTCCATGCTACTCTATCCTGTGCAAGCTTTTTCATCTCCCAATATCTGTCACATAAGAGTTAAAATGTTTGTAGCGTATGGATGGTGTTTCCGATGTAATGGGTGATTTGTCAAAAATGTTTTTCAATAGGAAAGTGAATTTCATCTTGTCTACAGGTCTGTATGTTTCTCTGAGTACAACTGCCTCCGTATCAAAGAACCGTCGTGAAATAATCGTGGAAGCAGTGAACTACCCGGAAGATGAGTTGCGGTTGAAAGTTTTTGGCGTGCATTTCTATGGTAATACAAGAAACAGATGATGCTGCTAGACCGGTGTTAACAGAGTACTGGACGGAGCGCAATAAATTCGCAGTATTGGCAAGCTGATAAGCTATGTGATAGATTTGCGTGGCGGTATTACACGATTGAAGAAGAACCTAATCATCCGACCTAATAATCATAGATGTAAGCATCGATAAATGATTTTTATGCTTTCTATAAATATACAAATGCAACAAATACAGAGTTGCCCTTTTTCGTAGGGTCAGTATTACCTCCGGTGTTCCTTAATTCATCCGGAACCGAAAATGATCTTCCTCTAGATCAGCATCTATCAGATTTTCCATTATTCTGTAAATAACACTTGTCAGTATTTTGTAACCATAACTTCCATCCGTCGTGTAGGGGTAGCGCCTTTGATTCCTAATCGAAACGTCTTCCATCCCGGGTTCGAAAACCACCAACTCTTGAATTTTGATTAATTATCTGTATTGGCGGCTGAAGATTGCCTGCATAAGAAGTCACCACTATTCTGCCAATGGCCTTGTCAAAGAGGGCGGAGGAACCGACTGAGGTTCGGGGGACTGTCTTGCCATTGGCGAAGGGGGGGGGGGGGGGGGGGAACTGTCCCAAAGGTGGAAAAATCAAGAATCAGCAATGATCAATGGCATGAGGATGCAAAGGCAACGAAAACCACTGCATTAAAGACACATGATGTGTATCCACAGGAAATCTAGCCTATAATCGAAAGGGTGTCATGATCATCTCTCCATTGGCCAAGGATTCCGGAATAGTACCCCATTCGGGTCTCCAGTAGGGGACTGCCAAGGGGGAGGTGACCAGGAGAAAAAGGTAGAATAATCAATGAAAGGATAAACATTCTACGATACGGGGCGTGGAATGTCAAAAGCTTCAATATGGTAGGGAAGCTAGAAAATCTGAAAAGGGAAATGCCTAGGCTCAATCTAGGTATCGTGGGGGTCAGTAAAGTGAATTGGAAAGAAGACAAGGATTTCTGGTCAGATGAGTATAGGATAATATCAACAGCAGCAAAAATGATATAACGGGAGTAGGATTGTATATGAATAGGAAGGTAGGGCAGAGAGTGTGTTACTGTGAACAATTCAGTAATAGGCTTGTTCTTATCACAGTCGACAGTAAACTAACACCGACAACAGTAGATCAGGTATACATGCCGACGTCGGAAGCTGAAGATGAGACAGAGAAAGTATAGGAGGATATTGAAAGGGTAATGCAATACGCAAAGGGAGTGGAAAATCTAATAGTCACAGGGGAGTGGAATGCATTCATAGGTTAACGAGTGGAAGAAAAGGTTACAGGAAATATGGATTTGAGACAAGGAATGAGAGAGGAGAACGACTAGAGTTCTGTAATAAAATTCAGCTAGTAATAGCGAATACTCAGTTCAAGAATCAGAAGAGGAGGATGTATACGTGGAAAAGACCGGAAGATAAAAGAAGATTTCAGTTAGATTACGTCACGGTCAGACAAAGATTCCGAAATCAGATTCTCGATTGTAAGGCGTCCCCACGAGCTGATATAGACTCAGATCACAATGTAGTAGAGATGAAAAGTGGGCGGAAGGTTAAGAGATTAGTCGGTATGAATCAATACGCAAAGAAGTGGGATACGGAGGTTCTAAGGAATGTCGAGATACACTTGGTGCCCTGTAAGGCTGTAGATTCAGCATAAAGTATAGTCCAGTAGGCAGTACAGTTGAAGAGGAATCGACATCTCTAAAAAAAACCATCACAGAAGTTGGAAAGAAAAATTTTGGTACAAAGACAATAACTGCGAAGAAACTATTGATAACAGAGGATATACTTAAGCTGATCGATGAGAGAAGGAAGTACAAAAATGTTCGGGAAACTCAGGAATACAGAAATACAAGTAGTTCAGAAATGGAACAAATAGGAAGTGCAGGGAAGTTAAGACGAAGTGGCTGCATGAAGAATTTGGTGCAACGGGAATTCTACTGTTAAATGCAGAGGAGAAAGCGGATAGGTAGAATACATTGAAAGCCTTATGAGGGGGAAGATTTATAAGATGTGATAGAGGAGAAAACAGAGATAGGGATCCAGTACTAGAATCTGAATTTCAAAGAGCTTTGGAGGACTTAAGTTCAAATAAGGCGGAAGGGATAGATAACGTTCTATCATAATTTCTAAAATTATTGGGGAAAGTGGCAACAAAACGACTATTCACGTTGGTGTGTAGAATGTAGAGTCAGGTGACATACCATCTGACTTTCGGAAAAATATCGCCCACACAATTTAGAAGACTGGAGGAGTTGAGAAGTGCGAGAATTCTAGCACAATCAGCTTAACAGCTCACGCATCCAAGATTCTGACAATAATAATATACAGGAAAATGGATCAGTAAATTGAAGATGTGCTAAATACGATCTGTTTGGCTTTAGAAAAGGTAAACTCACGAGAGAGGTAGTTCCGACGCTGCGGTTGATAATGGAAGCAAGACTAATGAAAAATGAAGACACGTTCATGGGATTTGTCGATTAGCAATACGCCTTCGACAATGTAAAATGGTGCGAGGTGATCGAATTCTGAGAAATATAGGGGATAAACTACATGGAGAGACGGGTAATGTGCAATATGTACAAGGACCAAGAGAGAACAATAAGAGTGGACGACTAAAACGAAGTGCTAGGATTAAAATGGGTGTAAAACGAGGATGTAGCCTGTCCCCTCTGCTGTTCAATCTGTACATCGAAGAAGCAGTGATGGAAATAAAAGAAAAGTTAAATAGTTGATTTTAATTCAAGGTGAAAGGATATCAATGATACAATTTGTTGATGACATTGCTATCCTGAGTGAAAGTAAAGAAGAGTTACATGATTTGCTGAGCGAAATGAACGATCTAATGAGTACAGAATATGGACTGATAGTAAATCGAAGGAAGACGAAAGTAAAAAGAAGTAGCAGAAATGAGAACAACGAGAAACTTAGCTTCAGGACTGATGATCTTGATTTACATGAAGTTAAGGAATTCAGCTACCTAGGCAGTAAAATAACCAATGACGGACGGTGCAAGGTGGACATCAAAAGCAGCCTAACAATGGAAGAAAGGGCATTCCTGGCCAAGAGAAGTCTACTAGTATCAAATATAGGCCTTAATTTGAGGAAGAAAGTTCTGAGAACCTACATCTGGAGTACAGGATTGTTTGCTGTGGGAAAACCGGAACAGAAGAAAATGGAAATATTTGAGATGTGGTGCTACAGACAAATGTTGAAAATTAGTTGGACTGATAAGATAAAGAATGAGGAGGTTCTGCGCAGAGTCGAAGAGGAAAGGAATATACGGAAAACACTGATAAGGAGAAGGGGCAGGATGATAGGACATCAGTTAAGATATGAGGGAATGACTTCCATGGTAGTAGAGGGCAAAAACTGTAGAGGAAGACAGAGATTGGAATACATCCTGAAAACAATTGAGGAAGTAGGTTGCAAGTACTACTCTGAATTGAGGAGGATTTGGCTGCTGGCCCCATGAAACCAGTCAGAAGTCTGAGAAAAAGAGAAAGAGAGAGAGGACACTTTGCAAGATGGAAGCATGCCGCAACAGGAGTATATTTTTGAGATCTGAAAAAATTTACTCTTTCAGTTCGGTTATCTCCTATGATTGCCCTAAATGGCGCAAATCCATTTCATTCATACGCTTTTTAAAAATGTATTTGGTAACACCGGTTAGATACTAGTTCATAGATTATTTATGCCAAATAATTTTCAGTTATGCTAATGGATAAAATTGCGTTCAGTCTTCGTTTCATGTTTCACTACTTCTCCACTCGCTTTCCAAGAGAGTAAATCAAGAGTCGTCGATATCCAGTTTATAAGCTAGTGACAAGTTTCTTGTCATTTGTGAAACTTTTCATAGCACACGAAATACGGATTGAAACAGGGTAGATTACAAAGGTAATAGAAGCTTCGCATATCAGAAAAAACTGCTCATTGAAAATTCTTGCCTTTATTTTATGCTCGCAGATCATACCATTTTGATTAAATAATAATCACGGTGTAATGACATTTACTCGCTTTGTCGTGGTTTGTTGCCTGGGTGGGGGTTGCAGGCTATACCTGTTTCAAACGCACTGATATGATCACAGCGCCACGCAATAAGCTGCTGTTGACTAAGCGGCATGGCTGGTCGCATTGGCGTTCATATTTACACAATACTTAATAACACAGCTCTCTGGTCAGTGCCGTAGGGAGACTACAATGTGTGTTCTCTTTTTTTACGGATTGATGAACACAGCACGTTGGTTTATCACGATGGTGTTTCGAACATGATGGCGAAAAAATATGACCTCTAATCCTCTTAAATCTCTCTCTTATCGAAGCAAACATCTTATGGTTAATGGACTACTTTTGCCATCCGGTTAATTTACATCATGGTCAAAAACGGTCCCTTTGACAAAATGTAGCTACGTTACACTTCGATCACGAGTGTTGAGTTACCAATCGTGATGACTGGATAGTGACATCACTAAATTTACTCACCATGTGAAGGGAAACGGATTGACATTAGCCAGGAGGTTGATGACGGTACATGAAAGTTAAAGGTAATTCCACTTTGCAGTTTATAAGGTAGAATGATGATGCTGGAGTGAGAAACTAATCTCTGCAGAATAAGAAAACTCATAACAAATATTCTACGAATCAATGTACGAAGGTCTTTCTTGAACAAAAGAAAGTTTAACTAATATGACGCTACCCGTTTTCTACCCGAGTGAACTCATCAAATACGTGTGACGTTTCTATTTCACTGCAATCATCTTCTGGTGAAGAATTCGGCGAAATCACTCGGCTGGAAAACCAGTAACTTTACGTTAGTTCAACTCGCAGAGGACGACAAAGAGACCATATGAATCATATATCTTTCTCGAGACATTTTTATTCAGTATAACCGAAGATAACTTATTTTAGAACTTACTTCGATATCCAAGCTATGTTTCTACGTAGTCGAAGTTCAGATATAAAAATTTTTCGTAGCATCCCACAAGCGTATCTTTGCCTTCTGCACACTCATTCGCCGCCGAGTTGTTGAATTAGTCGCTAACATTGTCTTTCATTTAAAGTTGTCGTTTTCGTAGTGCTTTCAGCACAAAACCACCATTAGTTTAGTGAACAGACGGTAATCACTCTGGGCCGAGTCAGCACTATAAGACGGATGCCCCAAAACGTTCTACATAAACTAATGAAACAAAATCCTTCGTCGAGGCAGTAGAATGAGGGCGAAAGATATCGTGAAGCAGCAAAATGCCGCTGCACAACGTTCCACGCCGTTTGTTTCGAACGACGGTGCGTAATCGCTGAAGGATCTGATCTTAGGCTTCTATGTTTATGATTTTTCCTCAACCCATAAATTCGTTGAGTAGGACGTTCTTTCGATTTCAGAACTCTGTGACGTAGCTTTATGATGCTCCTAATTTGTTTCCTTATTTTGGTTTTGGTGGGGATCGTGAATGAGCCATTCCATCGAAGAGTGCTTTGTGTCTTGACTTTTGAGCGAAACCCACCTAACATCAACAATAACAATGTGGTTCAAAAACTGCTCGCCGCATTCGCACCGAGTGCGGAATGTCATTGCATCCCCAATCGTTGTTTTTCTGCTTATCTCTCAACCCATCTGGCACATATTTTTGTGAAGTCTAAATCGCCTCTAAAAATCTCACAAAGAACTGACCGTGAAATTTTAACAGCGGACAAGCTAAGTCCATCAACAATGAAACGTATATTCTGTTGAACATCTTCGTCAATCATTTTTTAAACCGTTGAAATAAACAGTAAAGGGCCGTTTTCGCTAGCTCTTACTGACATACCGAAGTCAATCATTACGAGGATCCGTTCACAGCGGCGGGATGAGAGGGAAGAAAAGAGCTGTTCCTTCAGATCAAAACGTTCCTTGTTTTTAGAATGCCCTTCGTATTAGAAACCATTGGTGCATTAAGCACTAAGAAAAATCTTTGCATCTTTTGTAACACCGAACTGGACGTTGACCCTAGCGAACAAATTCTGAGAATCTTATGCTGTGGATGTGATTGCGTTGCAAAAGAAGTCAGAATAAACACTCCTTCGCGTAGTAAATACATTACAGACACACACACACACAGACACACACACACACACACACACACACACACACACACACAAAAGTTACGATCCACAAGGAACGAATCAAAGACAGTAATAAAAGACCGGTTAAAATACATGGCTCTGTGTATGGTATACTGATACTACGAACACACGGTGAAGCGGAGATGGATGGCTTCTTGGATCTCAGTAGTACCAATTCAGAAGTTTAATTTATGTTGGAGAGAGAAAACTATGGCCAATTTATCTGTCGGGGTGTGTCAGTAATCAGAAGTGTATAGAAAGCGACACTCATTGTACCTCAATTAGGAATCCAACCATTAACTATGACAAAAGAGGGTGCTAATGAAACCTTGATGGGCAGGGAAAATAAATTTTGCTAGCAAATTATTTACAAGATGAGACTAAGTAGTTATGATTGGATCACAAGAAAAGTACTTACGCCAGTAAGGAGAAGGATCGAGCACGCGATCCAAAAAGAGAGAAAACCAGAAGTAATGAGGAAGAAGGACCGCAAACTAGAAAAGCATCCCGCTCTTTCTTTAAGAACGATAGCATTGGGCAAGTGTTGGCAAAGTATGGGGTTGTAACCATCTTCAGACTCAACAACTAAATAAAATAATGTTTAAGAACGACAATAGATATGCAGCATCCACTAGAGACACTTGAAATATGCCAGAGGCCGTGTGTGTAGGAGGTGTCTTCTACACATCTCTACGTTGAGCAGACAAAAAGTCATGGGATAGCGAGATTCACAAATACAGATAGCACTAGTATTGCGTACACAAGGTATAGAAGAGCCGCGCGTTGGTGGAGCTGTCATTTGTAATCAGCTGATTCGTGTGAAATAATTTGCGACGTGATTTTGGCCGATCGACAGTAATCAACCGACTTTGAAAGGAGAATTGTAGTTGGAACTAGACGCGTGGTAGAATCCATTTCGGAAATCAGTAGGGAATTCAGTATTCCGAGATAGAAAGTGTCAAATGTGTGCCGAAATTAGCAAATTTCGGTCTTACCTCTCACCGGGGCCAACGCAGTAGCTTCCGGCCTTCACTTAATTACCGAAAGCAGCGTCGTTTGCGTGTAGTTGTCAGTACTAACAGACATGCAACACTGCGTAAAATGACCGGAAAAATCAATGCGCAATCAAAATGAAGGCGCTCGTTAGGTCAGTGTGGCGAAATGTGGCGTTAGTGGGCCTTGGCAGCAGACGACAGACACGAGTGCCTTTTGCGAATGGCACATCACCTGCAGTGCCTGTTCTGGGCTCGTGACCGTTTCGTCTTGCAAAACCGTGGCCCGATCAGATGAGTCCAGACTTCAATTGGTAAGAGCTGATGGTAGTTTTAGAGTGTGGCGCTGATTCTACGAAGCCATGGACCTAAGTTGTCAAGAAGCCACTGTGCAAGCTCCTTAATGACTTACATGGAATGGACTGGGACATCTGATCCAATTTAACCGATCATAGACTCGAAATGGGTATGTTCGACTGCTTGGAGACCATTTGCAGCCAATTGTGGATTTCATGTCTCCAAACAATGATGGAGTTATTATGGATGACAATGCGCCATGTCAGCGAGCCAAAATTGTTCGCGATTGGCTTGACGATCATTCTGGGCAGTTCGAGCGAATGATTTGGCCCATCAGATCGCCCGACGTGAATCCCATCGGACATATGCGGGATGTAGTGAAGGGGTCAGTTTGCTCACAAAATCCTGCAACGGCAACACTTTCGCCATTATGGGCGGCTATAAAGCCAGCGTGGGTCATTATATCTGCAGGGGATACCAACGGCTAGTTCAGTCCATGCCACGTCGACTTGCTGCACTACGCCGGGCAAAGTGGACCCACACGATATTAGCAAGTGTCCCATATATTTTATCGCCTCGCTGTATAAATTCCGGGTGACGTCAAGCCCCTGATGTAGTGGTCGTCGTACCTCCGATGACGTCTCCTGCAATCGGATACTAAACATCAGTAACATTTTTTGTAGGGAGACAACGCAAAATCCAAATCAGGAAGGACGGTATCTTAGCCACGTTGTTCCAGAATGCAGCGTTATAAACGACCAGTGGCTTAATTTCAGGTGAATGCTCATTCGTTCCTCAGTGAGTAGCAAACTCCGCGGAAGCGACAGTGTATCAGTACGTTACATAATGAAATTTCCAATCAGTGTTCATTTGCCGTGTCAGCAGATAGTGTCATACACTGAATTCACTAATAGTACACGATTCTGGAAGGAACATTTCGAACAAACAGCCAAACATGACAGTCACAAATCTATGAAATTCTTAGCCCCGACACTTCTTTCATTATTACCAATTAGAAGTATAGTTGTGTTCTTCATTTCACTTCAAGCACTGGGTTCCCGGTATATTACTCGCCTGTTCCAAATTAAGTGTAGCTGCCCCTCCGTTGAGCTTCTGGGATCTGATTTCCCTTGTGGTTTATACTTCAGTTCTGTTACATTCTCTTTTGTCAAGCTATCCATGTTTTCTAGTCATTTTATTTTCATTTCTTTTACTAACCTGTTAACTGAACAAATTTCTAATTAATCTCTGATGTCTTCAATTTTTATTTAACCCCTCAGATTGCAGTCTTCCATGTATCTCGTAACTTCAGTTTAGTAATCTGTAGACGCGTTTCGTCATTCTTTCGCATTATCCACGAGTCTGTACCGTACGCAAACATAGGAGTAACCACTACTTTACGATTTTTTCCCACAGTTTCTTGCTTCTTGTTCTTTGTATTGAACTACACATAACCTGATATTTATTTAATCTACTCTATAAGCCATTTTCAAGCTGATAGCTTGGGTCGCAACCTATAAGATTAAAAATGGGCGAATTATTGTAAAACGTGACCGCTTGTGCAATTTTGGAACGTAGGGAAGTACGTCTTTTCCTTTAAAATTCATAATCTTACTCTTTCTGTCACAGGTATTAAAATTGTAAGTGTTCTACATCTGGCTCAGGCAATACATAACTCTTTGCAGATCGTCCTTACTCACCTGAAAAATTATTTCGTTCGTACGCGAATGTCACGATGTTTGTCTCGTCTTTTAACAACGTGTATTAAGTGTTTGGGATGCGATCGTCTTTGTAAAATACCCTATGTTAACACGAGACCTAACGTTCCTAAACTCATTTTGCTCTTCTGATAGTTATTAGTTTGCTATGTTTTTAAGATGATTCGATGACTATTCATGTGTATATCTAGTAACAGCTATTATTAACTTCAATATTTCTTACGATCTCCTTTATTATCAAGCTAAGTCGCTTTTCGGAAGTCTGTGCTGGACCGGGACTCAAAACTGGGACTTTCTGCCTTTCGTGGAATAGTGCTCTACTGACTGAACCAACCAAGCACAAATCACCACCTGCCCTCAGCTTTACTTCCGCCATTACCTCATATCCTATCTTTCCAGATTTGAGTGCCAGTTTGACACACAGTTGCAGGTAAAATGTTCATTCTGGAAGCATCCCCCAGGCTGTGGGTAAGCTTTGTCTCTGCGAGTCTCTCCGCGTTCGGATCATAATGGACGACACAGTACCTACAGACCGCCGTTTCATCCTCCACCAATGGCGTCATTGGACGTGCAGTGGACGAGGGACGGATGTCAGCATACCACTCTAACGACAGTTATCGTCTTTCTCGACAGTGGAGCTGCAACTGCTCGGTCAAGTGGCGCCTCAGTTTGCTTCACAGCTAGTTCCCATTCTTCGCACCGGGGAAAACTCCTTGGCAGGTCCGTCAATAGACACATTTGTTAGAAACTTTACCTTAATTCCGTTAAGTTCTGTGACTTTTCTATCTTGAGGCTTCATGTAGCTCATCTTCAATTACCTCGGCTCATTGGTTAATAGAGGAGTCTTCTGTGATAATAGCCGGCCGAAGTGGCCGTGCGGTTAAAGGCGCTGCAGTCTGGAACCGCAAGACCGCTACGGTCGCAGGTTCGAATCCTGCCTCGGGCATGGATGTTTATGATGTCCTTAGGTTAGTTAGGTTTAACTAGTTCTAAGTTCTAGGGGACTAATGACCTCAGCAGTTGAGTCCCATAGTGCTCAGAGCCATTTGAACCATTTTCTGTGATAATAGGCCATATTATAATGATAACAAGAACACATTCCACTAGGTTCCGAAAATCTGAATTACAATCAAGACTTACCAGTAATCGTATATCTTATGAGGGAGCCCTAATATCATATCAGATTTCTTCGCTAACCAAGGAACATATCTATTCTTCTGTACAATCTATTTGTCACATTTTTCAGAAAAGTTGATTTTCGCCTATCCAACTTACACTGTTCGACTGCACGACGTGATACGGATGATTTGTACATTTGCAATAAACACTTTTCAAAGCACTAGTATGTCAAATAAAAATACTGGTGCTGAGTCCTGTGACATTACGTACTCTTCTATCAACTATAAACGCGCCTCCTGTATGCAGTCTAATAAAAGAAACGGTGCTTTCAAAATTAGAGTGAATAACTTGAGCTCCATAGAGAATCAGGGCTATTACTTACAAAATAAAGGAATAGGTCGACACATCCAAGGAAGAAAGAAATCAGAAAGTACGTAAGACTTTCACTTGTTCAACGGTGACATTAAACAGAGCTTAAAACGTTAAGCTTCAGAAAACATTTCATCACGATAAGAGCATAGAATTAATTCCTGCCTTATCATGTGTGCTGTTTACTATGGTTGATACAAATTACATCTTCCTAGCGAATATCTGTTTACAACATGAGAGGTAAAGTACACATTTCAGTAAATGTTTACTCTTTGAGGTATTCATCCAATTTAGATCAGTGCTCTTTCTCGCCATTCTGAATTCAAAAATATTGCTTAATTCATGTTATACATCTCTTAATAATTCTTTGCTTAGCTTTAGCAACGTGTCTGTTTGTTTAAAACAGTTAGTCAGTGACCGTGCAAACTGTGTTGACTGATAGAGAGAGGTAGCCAGTACGGTCGTCGATCCCTTCTAACAGGTTGACAGCATCACAGGTACACTACAGTCCGCCGACTTGGTTGTATTATTCACATGTAGAAAATTACTTACACATGCAATAGGCTTTCATATTTGGTCTCGCAGATATTGCCCCACAATTAAATTAAAAGAGAAATGGCTCCCATTTCCCAGTACACACCAAGGGTTTTGGGCATTTTCTTTAATGAAAACACTGACAGTGGAAATCCCTCTATGAAACATTCTGTCTTCCCCAATTCACTTAACAGGTGTTTGGCTACAAATGGGGCTGCGAATAGGGGCAAATAACGTGAATAAAAGACAATGTGACCAAGTAGGTGCCATGGTACACTGAGTGTTTTGAGTATCAGGTGATAGGTAGTGACATGTTGGGATTTTCTGCAACTAGTGGTGTAGCTCAGGTGTTCCAGGCAAACAATTGGATGTAGTCAGTGTGAGCTAGCTTTCAATGACGTTATCTATGTTCGTGCCAGCCAGGTTTCTTTTGATGATTACACGTTAATAGAATAGATCAGTCTAGTGTGTCAGTCAACAAGATTACGTTTTTGTGATGTAACAGGAATTATTCGCAATACCAACTGCTCTTTGCAATGTCGATACCACTAATATGATGTTTTTGAAGTAATGCACATTTAATGAAACCATGGAACATTACAACGATACACTGTATTTTATTCTAAAAAAAAAAATATGTTCACTCGATCCATATTGGGGCCGCTTGCTTATATCGTTCAAAGAGAATGACTCTGACTAGTTACTGGCTAACCGAAATATGCCTACGAGCCAGAGGGCAGAGAGATGGCCCCGAGCGACAGTATATGGAGGAGTGCGGTGTACTTTGCCTTTGTATACGGAACTGTGTACAGTTCGGGGTCTGCAGTGGCCACGGTCGTGTTGACATCACTGTGGGCTGAACATTTGGAGGAAGCAAAGTTGGCTTGCAGACCTGTCTCACCTCAGGAGTCTGATTTTATGAAGGGCGCCGATTTTGAGCTACAGACGAAAATTTTGAACTCGATAACCAAATGTTGTTGCTCTGGGCATTTTTGTTATATTTCAAGTTTGCGAGTGATTTTACTGTGGCCGGCCAGATGTAATATAGGGCGTGTATGTGCTCGTTTCTTTCTGCACTGGGCTATCTCTAGCCATTTTGAGCGCGTTCACAACTTGCTGGTGAACGTAGGATAATCCTGAAACATACTCTTCGCAAATTTGTCATACTGTTGAGTGACGTGGCTTGCTAGCGTCTGTGTAAGTCCCGCGTTTTCATATTGTTCTAAAACTTTCCTGACATTTGCATTTTTTTGAGTTCGCCAACCTTGCTCCACTTGTTGGTGCTTGGGTGTTCTTTCTTACTGTACCTTGCAGGACAGCTAGAACGCTGACTCAAGAATTCTTTTCTTCTCACTTGCCCTGTGCTGAACATAACAGTGGCATCTAATCCCCTCCGCTTCTGCCTCGTAAGACTATGCCATGATGCAGTTACAGTACTTAAAAACCACTCAAATAAAGCCGGACGATATGGCCGAAGGGTTCTAGGCGCTTCAGTCCGGAACCGCGCTGCTGCTACGGTCGCAGGTTCTAATTCTGCCTCGGGCATGGATGTGTGTGATGTCTTTAGGTTAGTTAGGTTTAAGTAGTTCTAAGTTCTAGGGGACTGATGACCTCAGCAGTTAAGTCCCATAGTGCTCAGAGCCATTTGAACCATTTTTTAACTAAATAAGGACCAAGCAAGAAAACATTTGTTCTAAAACTAAACAAATCCAATACTACAAACATGCATGCACGGAAAGAATTAACGCGGAGCTAACACCAAAATGACACCAATGCGCACGCCTGAGGTGTGATACCGTATAACTGTATCTTGTAAACTAACCAGAAGTACTAGTGTTAAAATAACAGGCACACCCTATCAAATGACTGCAACTATGGTCACTTAAAGGTGCCTACCGATAAACTGAAATTTAGTTGCCTCAAGGCGGTTGCGTTTTAATTGCTTTCTAGGCAGATAGTCCTTTGACATAACAAGTAGGAATTATCACAGTTAATTTTATAACTTTCTTAATAATACGAATGACTGGTACTAATCTTGATTGCTTACAGCCGTTTATATCACATCGATTTGTTAACCCTATCTACGAAACTATTTGGTAGCGCCTTAAGAAGCTGTTGCTATGCTATGCATTTGCCAACTGCGAATTAATTCAAAATTTAAAATTTTCGCGTTCACGGTGGGCCTCGCCTGTACTTAAATTCAGTACTCATTTTACACTGATCAGTCAGAATTCACCGACCTACTGTCGGTATTAACCCAATCAGGCAAGGCGATAGCAGCGTCACTTGGCGAGGATTGCCTGTTAGTCAGACATAGGCACGGTGTACGTGGTATCAGTGAGTGCGCTGTCCGTGTGCAGAATGGGGAAGGCGCGCGATCTATCTGAGTTTCACTGGGGGGCATATTGTGATGGCCCGGAGGCCTGTCACGAACATTTCGGAAACTGCACAACTTGTCGGGTATTCGAGGAGTGCTGTGGTGAGTGTCTTCAAAGTTTGGCAAAACCAGGGTGAAATCACGTCCCGGCGTCATTGGGGTAGGTTGGCCACCCCTCATTACAAATGTCGTATGTCGTAGGCTGGACAGATTGGTAAAACAGGACAAGCGGCGAACTGTGGCGGAAGTAACATCAGAGTTCAATGAAGGGCAGAGTACAAGTGTGCCTGAACATACATTGCACCGAAAACTCCCAACAATGGTCTTCCGCATACAACGACCCATGCACGTGCCAGTTTCAACACCTCATCACCGGCAAATATGACTGAAATGGGCAAGTGACCATCGGCAATGGATGTTGGCGCAGAGCGTTGCATGTCATAATGAATCCTAGTACCTGCTTCATCATGCAGACGGATGGGCCCGGATCCGTCGTCATCCAGGGGAGCAGCACCTTGACACGTGTACTGTGGAGCCGAGACAAACTGGTGGAGTTTCACTATGGTCTGAGGAACATTCACATGGCTGTCCATGGGTCGAGTGTAAATCGTGCAAGGCACCATGATGGCAAAGTAGTATCGTATACAGGTTGCAGACCAAGTACAGACCATGTTTTCCGATGGCAATGGCATTTTTCAACAAGATAATGCGCCATGTCACTACGCCAAGAGAGTGATGGAGTGTTTTGTGGAACACAGTGTCGAGTTTCAGTTGATTTGCTGACCCCCGCCCCCTCCCAACTCGCCACATCTGAACCCAATCGAACACATCTGGAATCGGCCTCTTTCTTGGAATTTACGGGAATTATGTGCCTTGTTTGTACAGATGTGGTGCCAACACCCTCCAGGACAACTACCAAGGCCTAATTGCCTCCATATCACCATGCGTTCCCGCTGTTACCATTGCCAAGGTGGACATACCGGCTGTTAGGTAGGTGGTTATTATGTTCATTTTATTTATAAGCCTAGTTCCACAGGGTCAAATTGAGGACCAAATCTCCAAGGTCACGGAAAGTATCAGTACTTGAAATTGCAACATAAAAGTAATTACAGTTAAAATAAAATGCTCATGAACTCAAAAAAAGTCAAGCCTTAAGGTTAAGTAAACGAAATCAACAATATAACTTAGGAATCAGCATAATTTTTCAGGGAACTCGTCAACAGAATAGGAGTGACCCATGAGGAAACTCTTCAGTTTCGATATGAAAGCGCGTGGATTACTCTAAGATTTCTGAATACTTGTGGTAGCTTATTGAAAATGGATGCAGTAGTATACTGCACACCTTCCTCCACAAGAGTAAAGGAAGTACGATCCAAATGCAGATTGGATTTCTGCCTAATAGTAACTGAATGAAATCTGCTAATTCTTGGGTATAAGATGATACTGTTAGCCAGAGACGACAGTAAAGAGTACATATTGAGATACCTAAGTCAGAATACCCAGACTAGTGAACAAGGGTCGACAAGAGGTTCGCAAACTTACTGCTCGTTTCTGAGCAAAAATATTCTTTGAGAATGGGAAGAGTTACCCCAAAATATAATACCATACGACATAAGCCAAGGAAAATAATCAAAGTAAACTAATTTTTGTGTCGAACGATAACTTACTTCGAATAGTAAAAATGACAGCATTAAGTCTTTGAACAAGATCCTGAACATGGGCTTTCCACGACAGTTTACTGTCTATCTGAAAACCTAGGTATTTGAACTGCTCAGATTCGCTAATCATATGCCCATTCTATGTAATTAAAACGTTGAGTTTTGTTGAATTGTGTGTTAGAAACCGTAAAAACTGAATCTTACTGTTAATTAGTGTTAGTTTATTTTCTACAAGCCATTAAATTATGTTATGAACTACTCTATTTGAAACAGAGTCAATGTTGCACACAACATCCTTTACTACTAAACCATCCTTTACCACTAAGCAAACAGAAATATTTTAGAATCACCTTTAATACCAGAGGGCATATCATTTACATAAATAACGAACAGGAGTGGCCCCAACACTGGTCCCTGGGGCATCCCCCATTGGACCGTACCCCACTCAGACCACACATCACAGCTATTCTCAACGCCGTGAATAATGACTTTTCCTGTCTGTTGTTAAAGTAAGATGTATCCAATTGTGAACGACTCTCCATATTCCATAATGGTCAAAATTCTGAAGTAATATTCTGTGATCAACACAATCAAACGCTTTAGTAAAACAAAAATTACCCCTAACGTTCAAAAACTTTTATTTGAACTATCCAGTACCTCACAGAAAAAATAGAATGTAGCATTTTCAGTTGTTAAACAGCTTCTAAAGCCGAACTGTACGTTTGATAGCAAATTATGTGATATAAAATGGTCAATTATCCTTACATAAATTTAGCAGACAATGATTGCATAGAAATAGGTGTAAAACAGTCTACATTATCTGTTTCTCAAATTTTATAAGGTGGCTTTACTACTGAGTACTTCAATCATTCAGGAAACTGAACATTCTTAAAGGCAATACTACAAATATGGCTAAGCACAGGGCTAAAATGTGCAGCACAGAACTTTAATACTCTGCTAGGAACTCCATTATATCTGTGAGAGTTCTCAGTCTTCAGTGATTTAATTATTGACTCAATACCCCCGTTGTCAGTATCACAGAGGTAAATAACAGACATTAATCTCGGAAATGCATTTTCCAAGAGAGTTATATGATTCTCTGTAGAAACAAAGTTTTTGTTTAATTCACTGGATATGCTAGGAAAATGATTGTTAAATACTGTACATATATCTGACTTATTAGTAACATAAATATTTTCGCTACGAACTGATTTTGTATCGTCGACCTTGTGCTGCTGAGGAGTCACTTCCTTCACAACTGACCATATGGTTTTAATATTATCCTGTTAATTATGTATTCCATTTGCGTACCACATACTCTTTGTTTTGATAAAAAACATTTTTAAGGAGCCTGCAATACTGTTTATAATGGGCTATTGCAACTACTTCTAACATTTTGATATAATTCCCGCTTTATTCTGCATAATATCCTTACCCCACTAGTCACCCACCTGGGCTGTGGGAGGCAACCCGGTCAGGCTGAACGCCCTAGACACACTGTCCAGCGAGTGCAGCAAGATGGAGGTTCCCTGCTGTTTCGGGATGGCATTATGTGGGGCCGACGTACGCCGCTGGTGGTCAAGGAGGGCGCCGTAGCGGCTGTACGATACGTGAATGCCATCCTCCGATCGATAGAGCAACCATATCGACAGAATATTGGCGAGGCAATCGGCTTCATGGACGACAATTCGCGCCCCTATTGTGCACATCTGGTGAATGACTTCCTTCAGAATAACAACATCACTCGACTAGAGTGGCCAGCGTGTTCTCCAGACGTGAACCCTATCGAACATGTCAGGAATAGATTGAAAAGGGCTGTTTATGGACGACGTGACCCACCAACTACTCTGAGGGACCTACGTCGAAAAGCCGTTGGGGAGTGGAACAATATGGACCAACAGTGCCTTGATGAACTTGTGGATAGAATACAGGCATGCATCAATGCAAGAGGACGTGCTACCAGGTATTAGACGAACCGTGTGCGCAGCAACCTGGACCACCTCTGAAGGTCTCGCCATGTGTGGATGAGCAATAAAAAGGGCGGAAGTGATGTTTATGTTGATCTCTATTCCAGTTTTCTGTACACGTTCCGGAACTCTAGAAACCTACGTGATGTAAAAGTTTTTTGATGTGTGTATGTAGATTTAGATGTAAATGTCGGATAACAGTCGCGAAGTCAGCGTAAGTCAATGAGTCAATTTTGTAATCGCTACTGGCGAGCAGAATAATTTTGGTGGATCAGCAATTAATTAATTCACTAAAAGGTTTCTGCTCTATACATAATCCACATACAACGTTATAGATTTTTCGACATCTTTAGTTTCCCAGGAGCAATGTACCTTAGCGAAACGGCGGACCTACCGCCTGATGATAAATGAAAGCCAAGGAAACGCATCTTAATAAAAAAAAAAAAAACCTTAAAATTTAGTGACGGGTTACATTGTGTTTTTATTTACGTTTTAAAAAGTCCTGTAAAAAAAGGTTACCAAAAATGTGTAAATAAGTTTTTTCTTTACTGAACTGAAAGAAAAATCGCATGGCTTTACAAAAGATTATGGGCGTAAGAAACATATCATTTCCTTCTTTTATACTTTTGATAGTATTAATAATAATAATAAAATTTCTAACAAATGAAAGGGAACACAAAATTTCAACATACAAATCTTCGTCTCTGTTAATTCTCAATGAGGTGTCGAATCCATCTGCACTTTCATTCTTCGTCTTAGTTACTTAAGTGATTTTCTCGAACGTTTTATTCAATTAAGTGATTTGTTACTGACTGAGTATTCTTCATCGCCGCCTACCTTTTTTGATATGTCTCGAGAATCATATGCTGATGACTGGGCACCGACGGTACGTACCTGGTTATTAGATGAGATTTAAGGCCCCAGCGTTGCCGTTACAAGTAGTCGACACATCCCTGTAGAATAATGCTCTTGTGTTTGGCGAGAAGAAATGTCAAGTGTCCAAGAAGCCAGGATAGAATACAGTCTTTGGCATTAGTGACAAATCTCCCATCTAGTGAAGAAATTTGATTGACATTAATTTATTTATTGTGGTTTTTGTGATAATAGACAGCTTTCTCCTAATCTTATTTCTGCGGTTTTTGTGATAATATACAGCGGTTTCCTTACGCGGTTCCAAATACTAATAAATTGCATAAACCCACATTGGCTTCGATATTTTACGCTTCGCATAAGGCTAGGGGGAAAGTTTATCTAGACACGTAGGTCTTATATTTGTGTGTGAGTTCAACTGTGATCAGAGAGCTTCATGTACAGTGTTACTGACAGCATATAAACAAAAGTAAATGTCAAGATGCCGAAATTCAGACGAAGATAGTTTACCGTCAAACAGGAAGTTGGGGAGAGTTTCAGAGAAATTATCAAAAGTCGAATTCATAGCAGTTAGAGTACTTCGTTGCGCAGTGCTTTCAATGTTATACAAGTGGCGCCATAAAATGTCGATGTTTTTGTTTTCAAACGGGAAATTATTATGTTTTCATTTGTTTACTGACTGGTCTCATATGGTCCACTGTTAGCTACTCTCATACATCAACATTCCATCTCAGATTTTTTAACATAATCATGTATTATTGTCTTGCATTTTCTAGTAAATCATTGCTACTTATTACGTGTCCCACCAATTCAATCGTTAACCTTATCATATCAGTCCACCTCGTTTTCAACACCTTTCGATAATAAACTTTAATTATCTTTCGTTAACAAACTTTAAACTACTAGTTTCCCCTATGTTTCCGATTTTGCGCAGTCCATGACCCAATTCTATTCGAAACTGTGATTGAAAGGTACGTTCTCAGAAATTTCTTCCTCAAATTGAGGCTAATGTTTGATAGTATTAGATTTCGTTTCTCAATCACTGCTATACTAGCCTGCTTCGTAACTTTTACTGCTACGTCTGTCATACATTGTTATGCTTCTAAGGTAACGGAGCTTCCTTACGGGTGTAACCTGGTCTGTTCAATTAGATATTAAGTTTGTCAGTAATTTTATTTCCGTGAAAGTTCAAATTTTCCGGGCGAATTAACTGTTAGAAGAGATATTGGGATTGCAGTCGGTCGTCGTAAACTTGATTCCAAGAAGTTTCAGCTGGATACCTGTAATTTATCTTCAGTTAAGCCATCGTAGTCTTCGATGGCTCACCTCAAGGTGACTGGCAGCTGTCCACTTGAAATATCGTGGAATGAAGTTTACGACAACCGACTGCAATCCCGAAATCTCTTCGAACAACCTTATTTCTGCTGCTCCTTTTGTCTTTCCTTAGCTTACGTTCAGTTTCTAGTCTGTGCTCAGAAGTGTGTTTACTCGAATCAACAGGGCCATTTTCTAATTCATTTGCAATGCCAAGAGTCAATCTTATCAACGATATCATTTCACCGAGAGTATTAACCCCATTCCAGAAACTCTCTTTTATTTCCCATAGCTTTCTTGATATAAAGGGTCAGCTTCACGAGAGGCAAGATTGTATTGATGGTATTCTTCCGAATGATCGTTAGCATGCCGCGACACGAACCTCAAAAATCGTTTGGTTGCCGCGGCCGCAAATGATTTCAGAAGTTCCAAACGAACGTTGTCACTCACTCCTACCTTCCTTGATGGCAAATCACCCAACGCTCTGTTAAAGTCTAATACACCAGCCGTTCGAAATGAAATGCAGATCGTCTTCTATTACGTTATCAAGCAGCCCCTTCGCTTCGCAGAAGCCCTCAGTGAAAATTTTTTCTCCAATTGACCTTAACCTCTGCGTTTAACGGTCGGTTTCCTCTTGCACTCTTTATGTTGGCGCCTTTCTTTTTAAATTCTCCGAAACCTGTTTCGACATTTCTGTATGCTGAATATGTACTTCCATTGACCAAAGCCTTCTCGCTGTTTTCTAATTTGCTGGAGCCATTTCGCTTTAGCATTCTTGCTTATATTCACTGAATTTATTTACTGAATTTAGTGATATCGTATATGAAATAAAGCGTGGACGTATACAGGCGCTAGATATGACCTGTGTGTTTCCACTGAGCTTTTCGATAAATACACTACTGGCCATTAAAATTGCTACACCACGAAGATGACGTGCTACAGGGGCGAAATTTAACCGACAGGAAGAAGATGCTGTGATATGCAAATGATTAGCTTTTCAGAGCATTCACACAAGGTAGGCGCCGGTGGCGACACCTACAACGTGCTGACATGAGGAAAGTTCCCAACCGATTTCTCATACAGAAACAGCACTTGACCGGAGTTGCCTGGTGAAACGTTGTTGTGATGCCTCGTGTATGGAATAGAAAAGCGTACCATTACGTTTCCGACTTTGATAAAGGTCGGATTGTATCGCGACATTGCTGCTCGCGTTGGTCGAGATCCAATGACTGTTAGCAGAATATGGAATCGGTTGGTTCGGGAGTGTAATACGGAACGCCGTGCTGGATCCCAACGGCCTCGTATCACTAGCAGTCGAAATGACAGGCATCTTATACGCATGGCTGTAACGGATAGTGCAGCCACGTCTCGATCCTTGAGTCAACAGATGGGGACGTTTGCAACACAACAACCATCTGCACGAACAGTTCGACGACGTTTGCAGCTGCATGGACTATCAGCTCGGAGACCATGGCTGCGGTTACCCTTGACGCTACATCACAGACAGGAGCGCCTGCGATGGTGTACTCAACGACGAACCTGGGTGCACGAATGGCAAAACGTCATTTTTTTAGATGAATCCAGTTTTGTTTACAGCATCATGATGGTCGCATCCGTGTTTGGCTACATCGCGGTGAACGCACATTGGAAGCGTGTATTCGTCATCGCCATACTGGCGTATCATCCGGCGTGATGGTATGGGATGCCATTGGTTACACGTCTCGGTCATCTCTTGTTCGCATTGACGGCACTTTGAACAGTGAACGTTACATTTCAGATGTGTTACGGCCCTTGGCTCTACCCTTCATTCGATCCCTGCGAAACCCTACATTTCAGCAGGATAATGCACGACCGCATGTTGCATGTCCTGTACGGGCCTTTCTGGATACGGAAAATGTTCGAGTGCTGTCCTGGCCAACACATTCTCCAGATCTCTCATCAACTGAAAGCGTCTGGTCAATGGTGGCCGAGCAACTGTCTCGTCACAATACGCCAGTCACTACTCTTGATGAACTGTGGTGTCGTGTTGAAGCTGCATGGGCAGTTGTACCTGTACATGCCATCCAAGCTCTGGTTCACTCAATGCCCAGGCGTATCAAGGCCGTTAATACGGCCAGAGGTGGTTGTTCTGGGTATTGATTTCTCAGGATCTATGCACCCAAACTGCTTGAAAATGTAATCACATTTCAGTTCTAGTATAATATATTTGTCCAATGAATACCCGTTTATCATCTGCATTTCTTCTTGGTGTAGCAATTTTAATGGCCAGTAGTGTATTTGTCTGACATCACAAAACATAAAAAACCAAAGTTAACAGCGCAGTAAATTTTTCAATCCTCTAGAACTTAAACAGTATTTAATGCGCAATTTAATATTCACATGAACAAAAACAGTTGGACCTATCGGAAAATGTTCTGCAAGAAATAAAATAAATAAGCTTTTCGAATTTTAGTGCGTTATGTGTAAAATATGTCCCATAGAAGACTTAGTTTGACAGTGAGATTTTTTTTGTGTGTATATCCATATTGAATTGTTCATAGGACTTTCAAGTTACCAAATAATAGCTACTAACGTCAAGTTTCAAAAGAAACCGATCGCACTAGTGGTGGAACATAGAGTCATTTTGGAACTAGTGCAACAATAACAGAAAACGTCATTAATTATAACACCAAAGGAAGTCGCCTTGTGGTAAGTGCGAAAATTAAGGCAATTTAATGTTCAACGCCTCATCGAAGACGATGTCATTAAGAGACGGTGTTAAGTACGAGGAGACGATAAAATACGGTCTATGTTGTGTATGTTAATCCAAGACGCTGATATGACAGTGACGTCGATTCTATATGAGTCGTAAACGTGACATTAGTTCCATGCAAATGCTGCAAGTGGACTAACGTCTTCCAAGAATACCTCCGTTTCCACGCAAGTAAGTCACAAAAATTGCAAGCTTTAAAGCAGGATCGAATCCGCTTTATACCACAAGTGCGTTTCCAGGTAAAGATCACTACATCAACAACGAAACCGTATCGTGTTGAGACTCTGGCTATCGAACCTGAGGTATCTCTGCGCTGATAGCTTATCGACGGAACTCTCGCCTCGCTCTGTTCTACCAGTCTCCCGAAGACAAGCGTAGTGTGTACAGTGCGGCCGCGCGACCGAGCAACGCGATAAACCGAGGATAATGGCGTACGGCAGGGGATACGGACGGGCCAGCGATGCGCTCAAGCTGGAGAAACACATCACCTGCCTCAAGTACACGCTCTTCTGCTTCAACGTCATCATATGGGTGAGTGCTGAGCCAAAGTGTAGCAAACTTTTAACGCTTCGCAGATTGCGCCATAACTGACACCCTTCTCCTGTAAGGCTTCTCCTCACACACTCCCAGAGCACAGCAGCTTGGAACGAGCTGGATTCCATCATTCGTAATATCTAAGGACAGCAAGACTGTGTCCTTTCCTTGAAAATGAACTACCCTGAGCATTCTTGCACGTCTATGACCCGCACGGGTAGTCGAAAGCATTAGCACGCACCTCCTGTGATTTGGGGAGGCACGCTGACATCAAATCAGCCTGGAAGTGATATTCAGGCGACTTCCCACATCCCAGCAGGTGAATATCGGGCTAATATCCACGTACCGCCTCAGTTACAGGATTCGCAAGCATTTCGCTCACGTTCTCACACCTTCAGATGCGTAATACTAGATGCAGACACAATTCGTAAACAAATTCCGTCCCGGTGAGGTGGGGGGGGGGGGGGGGAGGGGGGGATGGATTAACAAATCGATCTCGTGAAGATATGGGACAAGTCCAGGAAAAAGAAAAAGATCCTTGAACATCTATGCTGACATTATGTCATACGCTACACAATGCTGGATATATCAGCCAGGAAAAAGTCATTGACTCTATATATAATGGCTTTTTAATCCAATATCAAGCCTTTCGGCGTCTGCCATCATCAGATATCCTGGAACCTCAAATAACCAGTGGACATAATAGTTATATACGAGTTCGGAGAGCAAGTTCCGTTTCGATTTTTCTCCTCGGAACTGCTACATTCGCAGTTTTGCTCAAGCACAGTACTATGTCAGGTCCATGCAGAACAAAATGACGCCATTACGAGCTCGCTTTGTGCTGTGTGTCGTTGGCAGTGATTGTTTATAATGACATCGTTGATGGAAAATTCCGCCGCGTGTGAATTGAGATCTGTGATACGTTTTCTGAATGTTAAGAACGTTTCACGAAGCTACATTTATCAACAGATCTGCGAGGCTTACGGAGAAACTATAATGAATGCTTCAACGGTGAGATCATGGGTCTGAGAATTTAAGGTGGGCGTGATCAAGTGTATGACGAAGAACGAAGTGTACTCACATCACTGGTTTCTGATGAACTGGTTAGTGGATTCGACGAAATTATTAAGAAAAACCATAGATTTACGATTAATGCTATTGTCCTTCAACTTCCATAGATTTCATGAGCAGTAGTTTACGAGATTGTTACTGATAAACTATGCGCACGTTGTGTGCCTAAACTTCTTAGGATAACAGCCGGCAGCATTCTGTAACGAAGGACTGCATAAACTTGTACAACGCTATCAGAAATGCCTGGAAAATAACGGGGGCTGTGTTGAAATGTAGTGTAAGTGTTATAGATATTTTTGAAATTTGCTTACTTTATTTGTATTCGATTAATTTTTTGTTACCAAACGAACGTACTTTCCGAACTTCCCTCATTTGTTGCAGTGGTCTCTAGTAAGTCTGCTCAAGTTTGTTACTACAACGACATGCAAAAAGTAAGTCCACTGGTTACTAGACGCTCCGGGATTTCTGATGATGGCAGCATTGGATTAAAAAAGTCATTATGCATTCAATCAATGACTTTTCCCTCAGAGATCGATCCATCATTTAGCAGACTATGCGTACTAGTCGTAATGGTTACAACAGTCAGCATGATGTCAGGTGCATGAAAATAAAAATGTGTTTCTAATTTGTTTTATTCTGATGTCATAACGTACAGTTTATTAATAATGGAACATATTTTACTTTACTTTCCAGTTGGAAAACCTTTATTGGGATAGCACGCTGGGTGCCTGAAAATGTCTATACACATGTGAGTGGGGTAGCTATGAAAGCAAGAGCATCTTCCTGGTGACTCTTCACTCAGTGGCCAAATCTGACACACATTCTGCTTTGGACTATAAACACCTCGCATGAACTGCTTATGCACATAGCGAAAAATACTATTTCCATTTCTTCACATTAAATTAGGCCTGGTAAAGCACTTTGTAACTGCTTTTCTTCCAGACGGAGCCTGCCTCAGCTACCCGTGTCTGAAATTTCCTTTCATCAGTTAAAAGAATTTTAAGCTTTAATTTTTCCTGTGCTCAAATTCACAAATAGCTGATGGAACATTAATTTGAGAATACAACGAATGTCAGAGAGAAAGATATATTATTGCCTTCAGGTCTGTTACCTGAAAATTTATAGGGAATAGAAATATCCAGCTTACAAGACCATTACCTAAGCAACGTTGCAAAATTTCAAGACATCGTTTGGTAACATGAGTGTGAAAGTACACCTCTTACAGTCTCTGAAAGTCAGATACAAGTAAAGAGTAAGAATAATGATTTCACCGGAAGCTTAAGGAGGTGAAGGAAGAGGTACCAGGGAAGATGGAGAGGAAGTATGAAGGCCAACTACCGCTTGGTGCTGAAGAGGGACAAAAATATGAACGTCAAGCGAGGAAATAGAGATATAGAGAGGTTGGAGATATAATGTTGCTTAGAGAAATGTTTCTAATGATTTTGCATATCGCTAAAAAAAATTAAATTATAGAAATAGAGACCTTAATTTCATATGACTTTAATATTTGTACTTCAGTTCCTTAAAATTTAAAATATGAGACATAATTTTGCAAAAACTCCTGATATGACAGAACAAAATTAATTTTTAGAATCAGTATTACAGAGACCTACCAGGGTAGGCGAGAGTGCTAATGTGCTGCTTCGTGGACACGGGTAGGCGCACTGTCCCCAGATCGAATCCACCTGGTGAGTTGACAATGAGGGCCAGTATTCTCTCTACCCTAAATGTGGTTTTTAGGCGGTTTTACACATCCTATTAGGTGAATACCGGGCTGGTCCCCACGTTTCGCCTCCGTTACACGGCTCACAGACATCTGAAAACCTTTCACACTATTCCATGGCTCACACTAGATGCAGACAGCTGGGGTACAGTAATTCTGTTCCCAGGGCTTCGGGGTGACTGGCTGAAAGGGCATCCGGCCACCCTCTGCAACTAACACTGCCAAATCAATAGTAACATGGCCGACCCCGCGTTGCAGTGGGACCAAAGCCCCAAGGAAGAAAGAAAAGAAAAAAGAAATCAGCATTACAGATTGATTACAGCGTATTTATTTCCTAAAATTCTTTTGATAAAAATTTCAAAAATTTTGGCTTGTTTTACCTGTACTCGAGAAGAGAGATGGGGAGCGCCATTCATTAATATGTGGTTTTCCGTCTCTATGTGTAGTATTTCAAAGCCTAATTTCATGTTTATTATTTTTTCAGTTACACACACACACACACACACACACACACACACACACACACACACACACACACACATGCACAAACACACGCCCCATATTCATGATTTTCCGCTCACATTTCAGCTTTCATAAGTTATTAGTCTTTCGAGAGGTTGTATTCTGTTCACCATCTCTGTGTATTGCGCCAATTTTTAATCTCTACGAATCTACTCAATAAAACATTCTGTATTAAAAAATTTGACACACTTTCCACCACATTCCATCACATTGCCCCACATCCCACCGCGCCACCGCTCTACCGCTTTGTAGCTATCATTTTCATTTCAGTGTAGCTGCTGCATCGCACACCATCACATACTCATACTATGGGCTATATCTGCGTTTCTATCCTTCTATCGTTTCAATTACAGATTTCAGCAGCACCTCATGTCCTGTTAAACACCCAACTATTCTACGATTTATGAGTTAGTTATTGGTCATTTTAGTAGCGTTCACTCATAGCAGAACATCCTCAGTCCCTACCCGATTAGTCCCTCTGATCTCCAACAGCCTCTTACATCACGACAATCCGTAGTCTTCTAAACGTTTCGTTGCTGCCGTCCCGATTACCCACGCTGCGGGTCCCTAAAGAACCATGCTCCACGTACTCGTAATTTCGTAAATTTACATATTTTCAATATGATGGTATATAACGCGACACGCCTTTTTATTGAAATCCAAATTAGCAACTTAATTTGTCGGTGCTTCGTTATACCATTCAATGAGAACTGCAAAATGTTCCGAAAACAACTGTTTAAGTGATAAGCTTTCTAATAACAGTTCAACAAACCGAAACAGTAACATCTGCTCAGAAACTTAAGAACGATAGTGGTGTTCACAAACACTTCACTAGGACCGAATGAAAGGGCGCCGAGATCAAGGTACTGGACACGTAGTCGTGAGTTTCGATTACATGTCCGCTCAGTCAGACTAAGGTATACCGTGATTTGCGTAATTGCCTTGAAGCAATCATCAAAAAGGATTTGTCACATTTCCTTCCATGCCGAGGTCCAATTCCAACGTTGTCTGCCGTTAGACGCTTTCCTTGTTACATATACTACAAAATCGGAAATAAAAATGACAAGATTAAAAGTGAAATTTAATATTCATGACTTAGGAGGCAGATCACTTTGAACGTAGGAAAAATGTATCACATTGATGGTTTTTCTTTCTAGTAAAATAAAAAATAACGGTAACCCTGATGGTATCTTTTTTTTCCATAAAATGTTTTGTTTAAAAATAATTTTGGTGCCCACATCGGACTCTCCCTGTCACGGCTGCACCAGGCGAAAGGACCTCTTGCAGCCGTAACGTAGATCATACGTGGTGGAATTTCCCGAAGCCCTCGTATCGTACTTATAACAAAATAATTCAGTTGAAGTCATTTCAATACTCCTTATACCATTGTAAAAGGATAATTGAAAAATACTGAGTCATAACAAAACGGCAAAGAGTTGAAGCAGTTGCCATTTTCTTCGGCGACAGAATCGAGACAAAATCGTGCAACAAAAATAGACTTTTGAAGATATAGCGAAACGTTTGTGCACGCTGATAGACACTCCAGTTTAGAATGCCAGCATCAAATTCCAATCAAAATAGTATGTACCTTTCTTAAGTTATGATTCCCGGAAATTTGAAAAACGCTACTACAAGCACGGCCCACTAAAGCTGTGCAGTAATGGTTCTCTTCTAATTTTTGTACAGAATTTCGCATCGTGTTTATATGTTATTTTGGTAAATTAGTTCTATAGAATGTCTTGTTCAGTAGCCTATATTTTAACTGTTATCGTAATAATTTTTAAGTTTATATTTTAAGGCTACTGACGCACCGCACCTATGTGAATTTCTCCCACTAAGCTCCACGTAGCGCGTAGTAGAACGCCTAACTGTTTGCGTGCTTGTCGTCTTCAGCTACCTATGATGATCAGTTCCACTACATTCTGTTTAAAGTATCCACAATGGTGTAACTGTGGTACTGCCGTTGCATCGCCGCATATGCAGTTTTCGTGTGTAGCGAAGACAGAGCTTGAACTTCTCATTTTGCGTCTGGCACAGCGCTTCTTCAACTTGTTTACAGATTTTCTTACAATCATATTTACTATCTCGATACTCGCTCTGCTTAGCGCAATCTTGGCGCATGCCTATTTCACAACGCAACAGCAAACGTAAAGTCCTCAGAAGCTTTGATACTTTCATTTCGAGCTGCGCACGACAGGATCATACCCATGGCTACTTATATTTTCCTTTCTTCTTTCTAAAAAAAATCTAATAATGCTCTAAAGAGACGACACACGTCATTAAATAATAATTTTCCCAATCACGCCCTGTTTCTCATCTAAATAATCTCATACGCTTGCTGTACCAGCTATTCTGATAGAGAGAGAAAAATTTATTGCAAAGTGCTGTTTCGAGAAAAAGGGGTTTGAAAAATATAGTTACAATTTTTTGTAGTTTGATTAAACATACCTCTCGTCAGTGATTTCTGGACTTTATAGCAATCTTTCCAGATGTAAAAGGTGGTCCTCTTCCATCCTCTTCGTGGCCATGGTGGTGCTGCGGGCCTCTTCCTGTTCAGCTAAATGGTTACGCTTCTCTTCCGTTTTTGTGCAGATATAAAAGGCTGGTCCCGGCCCAAGTTCGAACACGTTCATAATTTCCGTAATGCCCCTGTTCGGTAGCCTTTGAAATAACGTGACGGCTAACTTCTTCACGCTGTGATTGGTTTTCGG
Source organism: Schistocerca americana (assembly GCF_021461395.2). NCBI lineage: Eukaryota > Metazoa > Arthropoda > Insecta > Orthoptera > Acrididae > Schistocerca > Schistocerca americana. Next base: position 264,007,847 of record NC_060125.1, on the reverse strand, counting down.
AGACGCTCTTTCACTAATCGTCTTGTAACTCAACAACAGTGTTTCTTTCGAGCTTGGCATGAAAACAACACTGAAATAGACATTCCCGCAGAACATTTTAAGCAAAGAAAAATCTCCTTTTTTTAAATTTAAACTTCCCTCAGCAACTGAAGGAGCAGTTTTAGTAGTTTCAACTGAATGCAAATGCCAACGTTCAACACGAACCACTCTGAAAACAAACTATTTTCCGTCTTGAGATAGTTGGTATTTGACAATTAGGATACCGAACTATCCCCGTCAGCAAACTACCAATGGAAACGTTGCATTTTCAGCTACCACTGCGTTTGCAGTATCACTGCCTGTGTGTTCTCAAGCGAAAAACTTCGGAAGCGAGATCTGCGGTAGCTCCGACCCTAATTCAAATTAAGGACAGGTGTTTAAGGCACTGAGACACACTATACACACCTATACATCATGCGAATTTTAGGCATTTTATATGATTTTTATTGAAGCATTCAACGAGCTTCATAGTTGTTATGAGTTACATAGTGGCAAAAAGGAAAGAAAAAGCTTAGGAGCTCTATAGATATACACTCGTATATAGCGTAAATTTTAGAAATTTCAGCCTAACCTTATAGGACATGGAGATTTTAAAGCGATTTTCTTTATTTGTATTTAAGGTGAGTGGAACTCTTTGGTGACTGCCTGATGCCACTGTTCTTGTCGCAACAATGGCTTACAGTGGGAACACAGGTCTGTCGGAATTTTGGGACTTTCAGATCTGAAATTGGTGTTACTCAGGGCTGTTCGATAACACTCTCAAAAATTGTCGAGAAAATAGCCATTGAAATTTTCCGACCATCTTTAATGTGCTAAAATAAGTTAGAATTTTCTCGCCAGGAAAATGTTTGCCTGTCATCTAGGGGTTCGACTCCTAGCCTGTGCAAATTCTTAAACGGTGGTGCACGTTCTATTGACGATATCTGTAGGTCTCCAGACTGGTTCGAGTTATGTTTCTGTCATGTTTTCTTTCGGTTCTGTCTACGACATTTAACTATAAAATTCACCAAATATATACTGCTTAACAAATATCTGTTTTTTATGAATATTTTAGTCTCGTTATTTCTAATTGCGTATCGTACACAAAGAATCAATTATAATTGCAATTATAAACTCTTAATTACTTATCTTTATAAAATATTGTAAACATTCAAAAATATTACAAATTAATTACATCATTATCTGATTTACCCTAAAACACAATGTTCATGGAACATGTACCATTGTTTATAATCTTACCACGGGTAGGAATCGACCCAGACAGCCCGCTTTTCATATGAGCATTCTACCACAGAGCCACGCTTTCTGTCGGGAACATCGCGTTGTTATTTGGTATGAAGGGAGGTGGGGAAAAACTTAATAGATAATTAACTGACCTACAAGTTTTTACGCTTTTTCCATGACTCACTTCAGGTGATTTACTAATACAGCTACCCTCTAGTCTTCTATGTCGATCTCCAAATAAGGCAGTTCTCTCTCTATAACGAAATCAATATGAACGAGATAGTGACATATTATCTTCTAGAGGAAAATTCGATAATTTTTTTTATTTTCTCTGTCTCACTTGCAAGAATATACAATTTATTGTTCTAGTGGTTAGCGGTTTCGGGCTGACTCGCATGAAAGTCAAACCATGAGCAATAAATACACTCACCGATTTGACAGCCTACGTATTTACTGTTTCACATGGGCGCAGATTCAGACGAGGCGATCAGCCCGAAATCGGTAACAGCAATAAAAAGTACAGGGTGTTTTACAGTTATGTTACATACTTCTGGAGATTGTAGATGGGACTTAGTAGATCAAGTATTACTCAGAACTTCTAACCGGAAATGTCATCCAACGATGCTGCAGAGCGTCAAAGTAATAGGCGCCTGTAAATATTTGTACGTACTGGATAACTGCGTGATGATCGTACAAACTTGTAGGATGATGGCGAAGGATACTTGTATCAGTCCCTGTAGTCCCTGCAACGGAAACGAACGAGTGGTAGTTACAAACGAAAATCGTTCTGACGCCTCTCACAGTGGAATACCTGTACTGGTATTGTTGTTGTTAAGACTCTCTTAAGAGCTATGAGCTCGTGTTCAACAGAGGAGATGTTTTCACGCAGTGAAGAAAAATAAGTACTCATTGCTCCTCAGGTACGCATTTTATAGCCCGTTTATACTGGACATCTTTTCTTTTTTTGCCCACAGTACCACCTCTGAAAGTTGAACACCCTGCCTACCTTGTATTCCAAATTCTGTAAATTTGTGGTAAGATCTTAGGGGACCAAACTTCTGAGGACATCCGTCCCTAAGCTTAGACACTAGTTAACCTAGTTGAAACTAACTTACGCTAAGGACAACACACACACCCTTGTCCGAAGGAGCAAACGTCGTTGGATGACACTTCCGGACTTCCGGACATGAATTCCAATGTAAAACTCGATCTACTACGAAAGTGGAAGTGTGTAACGTGAATTTACAGATTTTTCTTAAAATTATACAATTGCGGACCTACCATTCCGAATTAACATGCCTCGAATCAGAAAATCTTACTTTTTTACCATCCTACTAAAACCTATTCTTCTTGACGGAAGGACAAGCTACACTATTGGCGATTAAAATTGCTACACCACGAGGATGACGAGCTACAGACGCGAAATTTAACCGACAGGAATAAGGTGCTGTCATATGCAAATGATTAGCTTTTCAGAGCATTCACAAAAGGTTGGTGCCAGTGGCGACACCTGCAGTGTGCTGGTATGAGGAAAGTTTCCAACCGATTTCTCATACACAAACAGCAGTTGACCGGCGTTGCCTGGTGAAACGTTGTTGTGATGATTCGTGTAAGGAGGAGAATTGCGTACCATCACGTTTCCGTCTTTTATAAAAGTCGGATTGTAGCCTACCGCGATTGCGGTTTATCCTATCGCAACACTGCTGCTCGCATTGGTCGAGGTCCAATGACTGTTAGCAGAATATGGAATCGGTGGGTTCTGGAGGGTAATACGAAACGCCGTGCTGGACCCCAACGGCCTCGTATCATTAGCAGTCGAGATGACAGGCATCTTATCCGCATGGCTGTAACGGATCGTGCAGCCACGTCTCGATCCCTGAGTCAATAGAGGGGGACGTTTGCAAGACAAGAACCAGTTCGAAGACGTTTGCTGCAGCATGGACTATCAGATCGGAATCCACGGCTGCGGTTACTCTTGACGCTGCATCACAGACAGGAGCGCCTGCGATGGTGTACTCAACGACGTACCTGGGGGCATGAATGACAACACGTCATTTTTTCTCATGAATCCAGGTTCTGTTTACAGCATCATGATGGTCGCATCCGTGTTTGGCGACATCGCGGTGAACGCACATTAGAAGCGTGTATTCGTCATCGCCATACTGGCGATCACCCAGCGTGACAGTGTGGGGTGCCATTGGTTACATGTCTCGGTCACCTCTTGTTCGCATTGACGGCACTTTGAACAGTGGACGTTACATTTCAGATGTGTTACGACCCGTGTATCTACTCTTCATTCGATCCCTGCGAAAACCTACATTTCAGCAGGATAATGCACGACCGCATGTTTCAGGTCCTGTACAGGCCTTTCTGCGTACAGAAAATGTTCGACTGCTGCCCTGGCCAACACATTCTCCAGATCTCTCACCAATTGAAACCGTCTTGTCAATGGTAGCCAAGCAACTGGCTTCTCTCAATACGCCAGCCACTACACTTGATAAACTGTGGTATCGTGTTGAAGCTGCATGGGCAGCTGTACCTGTACACACCATCTAAAATGTATTTGACTAAATGCCCAGGCGTATCAAGGCCGTTATTACGGCAAGAGGTGGTTGTTCCGGGTATTTCTCATGATCTATGCACCCAAATTGCATGAAGATGTAATCACATGTTATTTGTAGTATAATATATTTGTCCAATTAAAACCCATTTATCATCTACATTTCTTCTTAGTGCAGCAATTTTAATGGCCAGTAGTGTAACTCTTAAGCGCTGCCCCTCCACTGTTGCTGCCACGTATATACAAATTTTCTTCAGGTATTTTTATTGTCCTTATTAATTTAAACTGCCATCGACGTTAATTTAATATTCGTAAAACTTGATAGGAAATGTAGTAGTCAGTTTTATGGACAGTAGCAATACTTCCTTCTTCATGCCTAGTATTGAAAATTGTCATTATCATTTGTAGAGTAGCCTCTGTCACGTTGTCATTTTCTCAGAAATAAAGCAACGATGGCAGTGCTGTCCGCGTGTCATTTGTGTTCCGTTAACAGGAACACTTGAGCTGTCGCCCGGCGCACGGATTATTCCACTTTGTCTTTGCGAGAACGCCGTAACAGTCCAAGAGTGCTCGAGAAAGCTGCGGGCGTTGACGGAAAACTTCCGGAGCACGTAAGGCAAAGTTTGCTCAATATTTCGACACTCAACGCGCAGGCCGAGATAGCGCTGCTGATTCAGCCGGTATCTTATCTCGAGAGAGGTGATAAAACACACGACGGCGTTACATTCTGATGAAAATGCATGACGTCGTAAACAGCAGAAGGGTGCGGGAACTCCGTTTCTCGGCGCCGGATAAGATCGCTATTTTATGTGCATTCCTTCCAGGCGCAAGGAAAGTCAAGCCCGAAATAGGCTCGCTATTGCGTCTTTCCGACGCTGGCTGGTTTACTGTGGTGGATAGTCGTGTCTCAAAAAATAATTAAAGGAACAAGAATAGAGGGGAAAAACCGACAATGATCAAATCCTCTAATCATCAGCTAAAATGTCAAAGTATCACAACAAAATAAACGCGGCTGACAGCTCTAATAAGTAAGTGCTGTCATGGTATAACGATGCATCACTGGCGACCATTTTTTGACCTCTGTAGGCTCTACCAAACGCCATCCATTCAGTGTCAGAGACCGAATAGTTAATGACTGAAGAGTTGTTTGAGCTCCATCGGAAGAAGTGAATAATGAGATGAAAGAGAGAGATTGTGCTTCACGTTTACGCACTTAATCAAATGTGTTGTGTTATGTTGGTCACTTTCACAATATTACGCTTCTGAGTAACTACACGTCTGCATTCCCCGCTTCTACTATTCGACTGATGTCATTTTCCTTGAGAAAAGGCCCACGGGGGGAGTTGAAGAAAAAGTCTCGTCCGCTGCCACTAAGCTGACAGTTTTCGACGGAACACTTTACAGCCTAACGTCACAATTCACGGTGAAAAATTAGTTTCACCCTAATAACCTACGACAAACAGTGCGTTAGTAATTCCGGCGGCCTATGTTTTATGTAACGTCTCGTAGTTCTCTAACGATGTAAAGAACGCGATGTCCATGATTAAAATTACAGTTTCAAAACGCTGTAGAAGGGGAACCAATGCTCCGAACGACGTCACATTTAAACAGAATGTTATTGCCGCATGGAGAAACGTCAACGAACAAAACAGAATTAACGAAAAATTGGCCAATAAATGGCTCTGTAAGCTTGGGAATAGGCACACCAAGACGGACGTTGTGGCCGAGCGGTTCTAGGCGCTTCAGACTGGAACCGCGCTGCTGCTACGGTTGCAGGTTCGAATCTTGCCTCGGGCATGGATGTATGTGATTTCCTTAGGTTGGTTAGGTTTAAATAGTTCTAAGTCTGGGGGACTGATGACCTCAGATATTAAGTCCCATAGTACTCAGGCCACTTGAACCATTTAGGCACACCAAAAGAGGCGCGGCTCACAGCTGTTTCTCATTTTGCGTCCCAGAAGCCCAGCATGGCTTTCGCCATGAAGGGTAGCGCGTTGCTGGTGAAGCTCTTTTACAACAACGGCGACTGTGCGCCAGTAGCGCTGCAGATGTTCCGAACACTCAAGCGTAGGAAAAAAGGTATGGAACCGATGTCTGCTAAGGATCTGGATAAATGATAACAAAATTTCAAAAAGGCTGGTTCTTTCGAAGTGCAATGTGTTAGAGAGAGGAAATCGTTGAACCGATGTCTGTCGAAGATGAGGCCGCAGCATTGCAGGAACTGTCAAAAAAATGGTTCAAATGGCTCTAAGCACTATAGGACTTAACATCTCAGGTCATCAGTCCCCTAGAACTTAGAACTACTTAAACCTAACTAACCTAAGGACATCACACACATCCATGCCCGAGACAGGATTCGAACCTGCGACCGTAGCAGCAACGCGGGTCCGGACTGAAGCGCCTAGAACCGCTCGTCACAGCGGCCGGCGCTGGAACTATCGACTGCTAGTGTGCAAACATGCAGTGCACAGGTAATTGCTCGTACGTTGTACGTGCCAACGTTCACGGTGTATAAAATTCTACGAAACATCATTTATATTGCTATCCATACAAAATTACCCATATCCAGGAATTGCTTCCTGCTGACTTGCCAGCAAGGCAAGCGTTCGCTCTGGAATTTCTTGCTCGTATGTAAGAGAACAGTGAATGGCCTTGGAATATTTTGTGGACAGACGAAGCCCATTTCCATATGAATACGCATAATTGTAGAATTTGGTCAACGGAAAATCCGCACGCCGATGTAATCTACCGCGGGGTCATACGATGTCGAGGAGGTGAGTCATGCGGGGTCCTGTTACACAAGCCGTAACTGGTAAACGCAATTGGAGACTAATGAGTACCAACGT